>NW_008246058.1:3258322-3275954 GCF_000691975.1 Corvus brachyrhynchos
TGTAAAGTCCTGCTTGGGAATAAAGAAATGTTGTCTTACAGAAAAAATTAATGATGTTTTCTGAGTCTAAATGGATTAGACTCACTGTGGATGTCTTATCTAGGAATTCTCAAGGAAGCTGATGGACACATCCCAGAGGTGGTTTTTTTTCTTCGTTTAAATTAACTTACCAACTAAATATGGTAAAATCTATAATAGATTGAAGCTTTCTTCTTTGGTGGGGCTGAAGTATAAGCAGATAAGGAAAGGGTTTTTATGAAATTATAGATAAGTATGGAGAATTTTGCTCTTAAGATCACAAGGTCCAGATATGTTCTCAGGCATAAAGGCAAGTTACCAAAACTAAAAATGAAGTAATTTATATTTTTAGTCTTTCAAAATAGCATTTCAGGCTGGATGAGACAATTTTCAAATCTCCTGGATTGGACCAGACAGTAAAAAGCTATAAATAGCATGTTCTCCTGCAAGCACTGCATTTGACAACCAGGCATACAGGGAAGGGATGCAGAATTTAATGCATCTGAAGCAGATTTTGTTGTTCCACCAGTTGAAAAAGAGCTGAGGGACTATGATAAACACCTGGGGAAGCTACTGGTGCATGTTAACAAGTGGTTGTTTTTGAAGACTTGGTGTTGTTACAGAAGAAGCATTTGAAGAGGTTGATCTGTAGAAGATGCTTTGTTCCGCTGTCTGGCTGGATGGCTGGGTGCATTTCCCCAGCATGGGGATCATGATGTGCCCGTAATTGCAGTTAAATGAACATGGCTGGCTCTCAGGCAAATGAAACCTAATTTGTCACAGCTGTCAGAATGATCATGTCATGTTTGTTGCCTTCAGGAACAGTTTTAGGCTGCAAATCCTGTTAAGGTCACAGCTTTTTCTTGTTAAATATTGCACAGCGTGTTTGCCGACCTTAGTATTTATCTTAGTGAATTTTTTTAAAGGCAAACACACCAATTCTGTCCCTTATATAAGCTGGGGCTGAACTTCTGTGAACCTTAGTCCTGTGGGCTAGAGCTTGCTAATTTGGTGGACTTCAAGGACTTGAGCATAGCAGTAATTTGAGGGTTTGCATAGAGCAGTTGAGAGATCTGTTCATGGATTCGTATGATCAAGATTTTGGAAATCATGCTTCAAATTAGAGTTTAAAGAGCAGCCCTCCCAGGCTGGATTGAACACATAGTTACACTGTACATCAGCAGCAGCAGACAAAAGCAGCACAGCAGCTTTGAATTTTGCATTTGTGCCAGCAGGAAATACAGTAGAATAAATGTAAGACCCTATTCTTAATATCTCAGAAAAACACAGCAAAGTGTAGACTTCTTGAAATCCCCCTTAGTAGTAATTTCACTATTTTTTTGCTTTTGTTTCTAGATTAACGGATTGGGTCTAAATTGGATAAAGCAAGTTCTGTTCTGTAAAACAAACAAATGCTAATTTTTGAATGTCAAGCCTGAGGGAGCAGAGAGCTTTACTGCTCTATTCTTCTTCTAAAAAATGGAAACAAGATTTCATGTAATTATTTGGATCCCTAAAATGCCTGAGACTGATTCGTCCCACTTCCCCAACAGTCCTTCCTGTGCTGGTGGCCGTAGTAGGGGAGGTGAAGGCCGTAGAGGGAGAGGTGAAGTGTCTGTGCCTGTAGATTGTGAGAGTGCAAGGCTGGAAAATGACAGCTGTACCCAGAGCGGGAAGAGCTGAGCTTTTAACAGAGAGATCATGCAGACACATTGCTCTTGATGCAACACTGGCTGCCCCTTGTCTTGGTCACTACTGAGTCTTGGGGACATGGCCACACGTCCCCTTGGGCTGCAGCTGCCCCTCTCTGTGCACCTGCCCCAGCCTGTTGGGGAGGACATTGGGACACAGCTGTCTGTATCTGCCATCAGCTGGTGTCCCAGAGGGATGTCTACAGGGCCATCCTTTTCCTCCTCCACCCGTTGTGCCTGCATAGCAGTGCCCAGCCCTGGGCTTCCCATCTCCCCATTCTGGGGCTGGGGAGGTAGAGCAAGGCTGGCTGGGGGAGGAGCAGTGCACCGTACAAGGGAGAGGGTAGGAGAGCGACTGCTGACCCCAAAAAGCTCCTTCTGCTCTTGAAATGAGTCTGCCTTCTTCCAGGCTTTCTGCCTGTCCTCCCCTCCCATTGCAGGAGTGCCACAGCTCACAGGAGGAGCCTCAAACTGGCTCTGCTGCTGCCTTAACCTTGTTGTATATATCATATACTTGGAAATGTAGGGATGGAGTGTACCAGTAGAAGACTAGATGAGGGAAGATGGAGCAGAATTGGTAAAAATAATCTCATAAAACTGCCTTGTTAATGAAGTTTTGGGCACATCTGGCTGCCGGATCATCAGCAAAAGGTGAACAGCCTCACCCTCAAAACTTTATTTGCATATATTTTATCTCCAGTTCCTTTTGCAAAATATGTATTGGCATTCAAGTATCCATCACTTCCATGACAAGAAACTGCAGTCCCTGATGTTCAGGGCTTTAAAAAAAAAAAAGCTTCAATCTTCTGTAGTAACATGAAAGTTTAACAGTTGATAAAAGAAAAACAAAAAGTTATGCATTTGCTTTTGTAGATGGTGAGGACGTGACATTACAGATAAATATTATAAGCTTTAGCCTAATGATTTACTGAAGCCCATTTTTTCATTTTATTGTAACATTCAGTCTCTTACTATGCAGCTGTCTGGTTTCCCCAGAGAACAGAAGACTAGCTCAGAGATATAAATCTCTGTTAATGATTTTAAATAGCTATCTATCTATATATAATACAATTTTTTTTTTCTTTTGCCCTGAGCATTCAAGCATGGGATTAGGAGAGGATAATCAATAATCCTCAATGCACAGCAGAGCCACTGTTGGTGGTGAGGGCTCAGAGCTGCTGCAAAATCCCATTGCCACCTTCCAGCCTCTCACCATGAGGCCTCTCGCTGTTGATTGTGAGATTTCTGGCAGAAATGGTCCCTCCAAGACCTGCAGCCTGCACTGCATGCCAGAGCAGATCACTGTTTTCCCAGACAGCTCATGTGAGCTGGTCACCTTAAGTCTCTTGTACAACAAGAGAAATAAAGGAAGAGCTGTGCTGTAGCTTGTTGGGAACACTGAGGGGTTCCTTTAAGTTTTGTTTGTCCTTAGCAAACGAAGGTTGAGTGAGGTTTGTACAAATAGAATAACCTATTGTGAAATAAGAGATACTGTAGGCAAACGTACTAAGGAGCATGCAGTGAATGTGAACAGACCCCTGGGCATTAGCCAGGACGTTCCTCATCTCCTGTAGTTTGTGTCTGAACCAGCCCTGCAGGGACCCTTTTCATCCTGGAAAAAATACGTAGACCTTGGAACTAACATTTCCATCCATTTGTTTCCCCAGTAATCCCAGGCAAGTTTCTGCAGTTGGGATGCAGGACCAGCAAATACTGGGTGTGTTTAAAAGGGCAGGATTTTTATGACTTCATGTCTTTTCTTTTGTTGTATTCACATTAACGATGTATCAGGAAATTAGTGATTTAAGAGATGATGTGTGGCTGCAGGGCCATTTAGCTGTACTTTAACTGGGAGCACGCTGGTTGTGACTGAATATTTCTTTACCTTCAAAGCTCTCCAAAGGCTTTTGCAAATAAATTTGTTTACTATGCTTTTTGCACTGGAAACATGCTCCCAGGAGAGAAGCCACCACCAAAGTTAGTGTTAGATGGAAGTGTCTGCTTGTGAACTGAAGGTGTTGATATCATTTTAGGTCAAATGATCTGGTGGTGTTGGTTCAAATGAGCAATACAGAGGTTTGTGGACCACAGCAAACAAGCTTGTGCTACTGCCTGGATTTAGTCTTGAAAACCAGGTTGTACAAAAGGATGTGGGGCAGTGGTTATGGGACCTCCATAGAAGGTCACTGTCCCCTGTGCTGAATGTACTGAGCACCAGAGGGCTCGTATGTGCTTTGTGATGTAAGATGCGAAAATCTTCCGTAGTCGCAAGAGAAGAGGTGGTGATCCTGCCATGTAGAGGAGTCTGGTTGTGATGGCAGATGTGTAGTGATTTCATGTGGAGAACAGGAGGAAAAAGAGACCTGCCATTGGTGGATTTGTACTCTGGAGGCTCTTCCTTCCCCTCTTTCACTGCCCCTTTTGCTCCATGTTGTTTCTGTTGGTCAGTAACCATCAGTGGTAACAGTCCTGCCCTTCATGGCATCATCTCTGTGGGCTTCTTTGATGGCCCTTTTGGCCCACCTGCAAACAGGACCGCCTGGAACAGCCCATGTTTCCCTCCAAGGCACCTTGTCCAGCCACATTTGCAGGCTGGCTCTAACAGCAACACCAGCATCCATTTCCATAATACCTTGATTTTTCAGGGTTCAGATCACAGGTTCCAGATAAAAAGGAGTCCGTCCTTGGAGGTAAAATTACCTGCTGTTAGTGTTCCATGATCACTGACTGACTCACATGTCTAATGTGCATTCTGAGCTTACTGGTTGTAGTGCAGCAGTCCCATCCTGCCAAATTGCTTGGCAACCCTATGTGCTCACCAGCTTGTAGACACTGTGGGACTTCTCCATCTTTTGCCACCAGTTTTTGGCTTAACACAAATGAATTGGGAAGGGCTAGAAGTAAACCATTGCAGGTGAAACTCTTCACGATATGTGTTCTGTGCCAAGTGAACTTCTATCATTGATTTAAAGGCATACACGGATAGCAAATAGGGCACCACTAAGATTCATAGTGCTGTTACAGCTTGAGACCTAATAAATCTTCTTATGAGTGCCTTGTACTTAGTTCATGTACTTATTCTGACCACTGGGATTTATTCTTAGCCCTGCTTTTTTTTTCAGGAATTGCTGTTCCTTTATGAAACAGGAGCAGACTGTCTGCTGTGTCAGACTTGCTTCTCTCGACCAGGCACAGATAGAGATGGGAAATGCCTTGGAAAATGAGAGAGAGGGCAGAGTCGGGTTGAAAGTTGGAAAGGGCTGGATTTGATCTCATTTTACTTGTGGTGTTATTTCTCTTCTTGAAGCACTTTTTTACTTCCCGAGGTAATGCCCATTTGCCATTTTAAGAAAGTCAATAAATACCCCTTGGCAAGAAGACCTGTCCACCTCCTACTTGATCTGTCCATGACTCCATATTTAACTCTTGTATGAATCTGCTTGTGGTGTTTTACATATTGAAGTCTAAGGGATATGAGTACTTAAACCATTTACATAAGGTAAATTAATGTTTTTGTTAGTTTCTGTGCTTTTGAGTTTGCAGTGATTGTGTGTACTCTGGGACCCATGTTCACAAATTTAATTCCAGGAGAACGAACATATTAGGAGTAACTGGAGGAGTATGTGTTGGGATTGACACTACTGGTACTGCTTTTGGCTGTTGCTGAAATGTCAGTGACAGGTTCTTACTGGCTTGAAAAAAAGGTTGGTAGTTCCTGAGAATGGAGAGAGGCACAAATAAACCAACCCTTCCTTTAGAAGCTTGTTTGATGTGTTCTCTGCTCTCTTTGTGCATGAGAGGCAATGTATGAGTTTTGCTGCCATGGCTCAGTTTTGTATCAGGAGAACCCAGAAGGAGGTGCACTGCCTGGTGATTCCTGGTCCTCCTCTGACCTGAGTTTTGGTTTTGAGCTCATAATTGTCTTTTTAACTTCTGATGACTGTTTTGTTTTGATGCTGATGCAGTGCATCTGAGATGGAAACAGTGATGCTGAGTTCTGTGAAAATGGTGGCTGAAGTTCCCTATTAAGCTGGCTTTTTGTGGAAGTGGTTTAGAGGGTAGTGGGGTTAAATCCAGCTGGTACAGCAGGAGCTCTTCCATCTGCTCTGCTCTGGGGTGCAGTTGCACAGTAACAAGCCTGGTCAAGCTGGTGGCGTGTTTACGTTAAGGCACTTGCTGACTCATTAGCAGAAGTACAGTGGTGAGGAAATCCTCTGCCTGCCAACTGACCGTGTACTGTTACAGTCACTGTGGCAACATGGTGGTGCTGTCTGTCAGGGATACCCATGGCCTGCCTTTTTTTTTTTTTTTTTTTTTTTTTTTTTTTTTTTTTTTTTTTTTTTTTTTTTTTTTAATATTAAAAAAAAAAATTAAAAGCCCTGAAATGGGAAGGAGGAAATGTTGCAAGGCTGATTAAGGCTTCTCAAGGTGATCTGTGGGAAGCAGTTGTGGAGTGCAGATCCCCCTTCTCTGCCTTTCTTCCATGAGCAACCCAGAAGTTTGGACAAGCCCTCCATGTTGACACAGACTAAATTATTCTTCTCAATCGCTTCTCCACCATCTCCTGTGCTAATTACTGCTCTGCAAATCTACCCTCTGGTCTGATTTTTAAATTCATCCAGAAGGCTGAGCAGCTCAGAAGATCTGCTGTAAACATGACTTACCCGGCAGGCAGTAAAGTTGCTCTCAAGCCCTCCAAGGAGAATAAAGCCTGTCTGTTGGGCAGCTGGTTTTATCAGTCTGTGTTGCAGATTAAAACGTTTCAATGTCTTTTCTACCAAATCAAGAAGAAAAAAAATAATGTTTTTGTTACCAGGTCCCTGGCTGCATGTTCATAGAGAACTAATTGACCAAATGTCAGTCACTTGTGCTCCTTGAAGGGAAGGACCATCTTCCCTGTGCTGGGCATACATGAGCACAACCCATGCCTGTTCTCAGGCTGATGGTGTTTTTTATGTTTTACCCACCAGCGACAGGAGCTGCTCAAGTTATAGTGTGCAGAGCCCAGACTGCCAGGCCAGGGATATATCTGCTCCCATGCTCCTGGGACATGGGATGTGGTGTAGAGATTGCACTGCTTTTAAAATGGAAAGGTTTAGGGCCTCCATAGCCTAGCTGCCAAGCATATGCTTTATCCAGGCATTTTCCCCCTTAAACCTCCACTTGTGATGCTTATGGCATGCCTTGTTTCAGCAGAAAGCTCTCTAAGTCACCAGTTCAAGTTTTGAAGGCATTTATACCATCTCAGAATTGGCCAGGGTCTGTTGGGGAGATGAAATCTCATAGGTACAAGAGCTTCACAGCTCTGTACAGGTTGCAGGTATTTGGGCATTTTGGTTCCTTGTGGTGACTCATAAGATTTTTCTTGGAGGAGTGCTGAGGGGTTGAAGCACTGAAAGTGATCTTAGAATAGTTGAAAGCAAAGATCGTGGTGCCTACATACTGCACCTTTACAGTTACTGTGTGAACCAAAGTACAAGATTATAAGGGCACATCAGAGACACGGTTCAAGGCCTTCTTAGAAAGAAATACGAGATTTTGGATTTAAGTATAAGCCAAACAGATTGCATCTTTCTTGCTTTCTAGTCATGAGGTTGATAACATGACTTCACTCTTCACCTGCTTTTTTTTTTTGCCAGCTTATTTTCTTGCTATGTAAGATGAATTTCTTTTCTCTTGATTCACTTTCTGTTAGAGGGACATAGTGTTAGTTTTTTACCCCTGTAAAATTAAACATCTCCCATTCCTGTAGGTATAGATGTCTTAGACATAAATCTTCCTGCTGTAACTGGTTCTGGAGCTCTTTTGCAATAGTGTGTTGCAAAAGTCTCATTAGGGCTTCCCTGTGTCACAGTAATATTATGCCCTTTAAGCAGTAACCCTGCTTTGACACCTCTGTGAATAGCAGTGCAATGCCTGATGAAAATGCAGTTTTCCTGGGATGAAAATGTTTATGTTAATGAAGCTATGTTCATACGTGCTGGAGCTTATGGTACAGATATTTTCCGTGCAAAACCCCTGAGTGATATGCTGGTAAGAGTCTTGGTGAGTCTAATCCTGGATTTAAAAAACATACCATATTCAGTATGGCCTTAGAAATACAACCAGGGTAGGTATGAGGTAAAAATAAACCTTTCCATAATGCAGAACACTTGGTTTAAGAAATGGAGGAATATTTAGTAACAGGCTTTGATTGAACTATGTGCTGTGGAACAAAAATATTTCATTGATCTCTGTGAAAGCTTGTAATTTGTTTTTTTTTTAATTGTTACAACTGTACAACCCAAATGAACAGACCACAGCAGTGAGGTTTGAACCCAGGATTTCTGGATCAAGACCCATGAGCAGATGTTTTGTAAGGTTAAGCACTTAGTATTAGTTTGTAGCCAGAAGAGATTCTTAAGCCTTATGCTCAGTAACAGGTGACCAAAGGTAGTTTTTAAGTAAAAGCTTAACCTGTGTGCCCAGTGGCACAGGCTTGGAACAGGAGCTACTGTGTGTAGTTCAATTCTTGGTAATCATGTTCGACCATAGGTTGATGAAAGAAACATTTACCCTTCCCATTAATTTATATTTGTGTTTTGGTAACCCTCTGGACTATGAGCAGAAATAGGGGCTGCAAGCATGAGTGCAACTCGAGCACACTCTGCTGTGCTTGGGCGTGGTGAACTCAGGTGCTGAGGGAAAGTGAAACAATTCTAGGGCCCAGAGGCCAGCAGGGTACATGCATGCTTTGGGAGTTTGCTGTTGCCATTGCTGACTCAGCTGTGGGGAGGAGGGATGTATGTTTTTTGTTTTCAGAATTGCTTATCAAGCTGGTGGGGAAAAAGAAACTACTCTGGAGAAGTGGAAAAAGCTTTGTCTGTCAAGAAGGCAGTTTGAGCTTGCAGATCCTTTCCTGTTTAATTTCTAAAATCCAGGTGTGATTGAAAGACAGTGAAGTTCTGTGTTACATATTCTATGGGAAACTTTCATTCAGCTTCTCCAGCAATTTCCTGATACCATAACAGCAGCTGAGGAAAGGATCAGGCAGAAGGTGAGGGTGGGTAGGTGTTCCTACATGGCCACACTGAAGTCATTTCTGGAGACGTGAGAGAGCTCCTTAGGAGTATATTTGCTTGCAGCAGCTACAGTAGAAAAGGAAGAATGGTGTGTCCGATGTATCTGGAGGATATTGGATAGCCTGAGCAAGTGAAGTACGGTGCATCCTGAGATCAGTGAAGAAGAGAGGTCAGGCTCTTAGTTATTGCTTGCTGAAAGTTTGCAGCTTGTATCCAGGCACAAGCTCAAGACCTTCTCCCAGATTCACAGTGCCTCCTCCGGAAACAGGCCCATTTCTTGGAGCATCTGGGATTTTCTACAAGACATCTTCTTCAATCCAGCACTGAGCTGGACTGACCCTGTTTAGCTTGTGAGACAAAACAAAATTGTAGCTAGGGGACTACAGCTCTAATAAGCAGATCCCAAACAAAATTCAAGGCTGTTAAAGTCTCATTGAATTATGGTGCTACAGGAGCATAGTGACTCATAGTGAAGCTAATCACCTGCTGCTTTGTCTTGACTGCAAAGAATAGATTGCTAGTTAAACATTTAAAGGTCATAGCCTTAGAAGCTGTATTAGTGTTGCTTTCCCTCTTTGCTCCCCCAACCCCGTAATGCCTGGATTTACTACGGGAAATCAAGCAGATACTCTGGAGATGTGTGTTCTGAAGATGAGACTTGGCATTCTTATCTTTCAGGCTCATGCTGACAACCTCTATGCATTCATTTATGAGAGAGGCCATGCTGGAACACATTACATTTTCTCTCCACAAATTTCCCAAAGCATCACCAGTATGGCATTGGTGCTCTGTGGAGAATGAAATTACCCTAAATTTTAAATCATAGATATTATGGGGTTCATTCTTCTTCATCATGGGGAATTCCAGGAGTGAAACTGGAGCTCAGGTCTCTATTCCCACAGCCAGGCAAGTTCAGTGTTTTCAAATTAATAGTGCTTTATTGTTCATTGGACCAAGAGCATCTTAAAGGAGACAGTTTTCTTGGTTCTCCCTAAAGAGGCTGTAGACCTCTCTAGTTGGCTGAGAAAAGAACAGACTGTTTATTTCTGGCATTAACTTGTCTGTGTGGGTGAGCAGAGGAACTGTGTCTCTTGGACAGAACTGTCATTACTCTCCCTGCAGTTGTCCCCAGTTGCAGCAGTCATTGAAGCAATTGTCAGGAAGGTTCTGTAGAGAGAGGACTTGGCTCTTTGCCTAGTGAATCTTCCAATACTCTCTGCTGTAAAAGAGCCTTTCAGGTTGATGAAGGTGGTACACTTTTCTATCAAAATGCTGGTCTAGCTCTTCTAAGTGATTCATGCTCCTTAGATCGCTTCCAGTTCACTGCTGTGAATCACCAGGACAGGTGGTGTCTGCCTTGGTGGCTCTCCTGGAGAAGCATTGAGATGGTGGTAGAGGAAATCTTGCAGATAAAATAACAGCAAACCATGCTGAAGAATCTAAACCTCTAGGTCACTTCAAAAGTCAGTGAGTGCAGTGGATATCACCAGCGATATCAGCTATTTTATCACCAGCGATATTAGCACTCCAATTTAAATACAGATTTTGAAGGAAGTTTGTAATATTTTCTGCATATGGATGTTTTATGGCAGGAAGCGTATCCTGCTGTAAATTACTCTGTTTGAGAGGCTGCATTAAAGATTGTGTGTGACTTAAGCCTGGAAGTTTTTCCTTTCAGAACTGTTGGCTGTACTAAATTGATAGACCACTGGCATGTTTTAAGCTTGACCGTTGCCTTACTTTTGGACTGGGCTGGAGAGCATGGTGTCAGAAAAACATGTTTCCTATCAGCTGCCAAGTTTTTGTTCTTGTAGAATGATCTGGACAAGCTGAATCAATGGGCCAAGGCCAGTGGTATGAGGTTCAACAAGGTGAAGTGCTGGGTCCTGTGTTTTGGTCACAACAACCCCTTGCAACACTACAGGCTTGAAAAAGAGTGGCTGGAAAGCTGCCCAGCAGAAATGGACCTAGGGATTATGGACCAGGGCAGTGATCATCCCCTTGTACTTAGCACTGGTGAGGCCCCACCTGGAGTTCTGTATCTAGTTTTGGGCTCCTCACTACAAGAAAGACACTGAGGTGCTGGAACATGTCCAGAGAAGGGTAGTGGAGCTGGGGAAGGGACTGGAGCACAAGTCCTAAGAGGAGCGGCTGAGGGAGCAGGTGGTGTTTAGCCTGGAGAAAAGGAGGCTTGGGGGGACTTTATAGCTCTCTAAAAGGAGAGCTCACTGAAAGGTGGCTGTAACCAGGTGGGGGTTTGGTTTCTTCCTGGTTTCTTCTCCCAGCAAACAAGTGAAAGGACAAGAGGAAATGACCTCAGATTGTGCCAGGGGAGGTTCAGGTTGGACATCAGGAAGAATCAGGATGGTTAAACATTGATACAGGCTGCCCAGTGGAGTTACCATCCCTGGAAATGTTCAAGAAACAACTGCACATGGCACTTAGTGCTATGGTTTTGTTGCCAATTTGGTGTTTTGTCTAAGGGTGGACTTGATCTTGGAGGTCTTCTCCAACCTAAGATTCTGTGGTGCCTTGGTGGCCAACAACAATATGAAGCAGTCTTGTGAACTGAGGGAAGATGGACCTTGGTCTGACATCTGGTGAGGTGTTGGGAGATACTCTGTGTTGATTTCTGTCTTTATGCCCATCTTTCTAGTGCATGTCCACATCTATAGTGGTTCTTATTTTTAGGAGGGATCCTTGGATGCCCTAGTGGCCTTTTCCAGGGTTGCAGAACTGCTGTTGGGAGACATTGATGCAAGTAACGAAGAGACGGAAGGGCCCAAAACTTCCAAAGGAATAGGGTGGATAACAGCATGCTGCTGTACATCCAGAGATCCTCATTTGTGCCTGAGGCTGTCCCTGGCCAGCCTTGCTTGAAATGTACCATGTCACTTTAGCCAAAGAGCTGTCTGAGGTCCCGAGCCCATGAAATATGTGTGCTGCTGGCTGCAGGGAAAAGGCCCCCTCACTTTTGAGGGCTGCTGGCTTGTGCAGATTTTGGGTTGACCTTTGACCTCACTAACAGATGGCAGAATAAATTGATGGTGGATGTATTTTTAAATAAGCAGATTGTACTTTCGGTCTTTGCCTGCTTGTCAGGATATTTTTTCTTGAGGTGTGCCTTGGCAGAGAGATGACTGAGGTAGGTGCTTACCTCTGCCTCAAGCATTTAAGGTACCCCCAATTCAGAAATAGGTCAGTGTTTCACACTGACAAAGCCTGGGAGCATTAAAGTTGTTTGAAATGTGTCCAGTGCAACTCTGGTAACAGCACCTTGAAGGAAAGATGCATTTTTAATAGTCAACAGCTACATTTGGCTGAGGGGCACCTGTCCATGTTACTCTGTGGAGGTGACTCCAGACATGGATCATGCTGAAGGAAGGTGGTGCCTTCTTGGAAAATAGCTTCTGCTGAAAAGTTTCTTCACCCTTTTTTTGCAAACTGATTTCTTTTGATGTTGTTTTTTTTTTCCTTTTGTAAAAGGCAGTCAAACTTCAAAGGAAACCATATCATACCATGTTCTGCATGCACTTTAGGTTTAAAATGGAGTCTTCACACATTTGGTTACAGCTAGAAAAAAGTGTCCATGGGTATCCTCTCCCTCTTCCTGCCCATTGTGACTGCTGATTTGACTTGCAAGTGCTGCCTGTAGTAACGGGCAGTCATTGGATGGGTAATTGCTGATGCTGATTTATACCTGTTTTCTCTTAAGTCACATTCTTAAGTGCTTTAAAAATAGTTATTAGGTTTGCTTTTGTTTTCATAGATAACCGGCCATGTCTCTCTTTGGAACTCAATACGTATTTTAATTGCTTCATGCCTAGATCTGCCCTTAGCTCACCTGCATTTTAGCAGACCTGGTATAAAGCTTTGTTAATAGATAAACCAGACCTCCTTCAGTGTGATTCTGTTCTTACTAATGTTTATGGTTCAGGAGTCTGCCAGAGAATTTTTTAGTGCTTCCCACCTCTGCTGCTGTAGGGTTTTGCCATATCTTCCATAGAGGAAAATACTGCATGCCCTGTGAGTATTGGTGGTTTATCTTGGGTTGACAACTGAGGTACCTTTTTCTTGTTTTATTATTATCTGACCTGCAAGTGATGCCTTTCATGGCCTTTGATCCTGTTGGGAATGGCAGATTAATGAGATTAACTACTTTCTTTGGACAGAATTTTTTCTTAAGTAGAGAAACACTCCTTCCATCAAGACCCAGTTACACTGTCCTTATTCCAGTTTCAAAAACCAGTTCTTTGGGGTCTGTCTTTTTAATTGAATCATTTATTTTACCTACTTTAAACAAACTGTTCAAAAAATCTAGGCTAATGCCTATTGCAAGTGGTTGTATCTGAAATGAATTGCAGCTAGACAGATTAACTGTGGCAGTTATTTCTGTGGAAGGCATGCCCTTGAGTTCACTCAGGATGAGTGGCAGTGCTGCTGCTGCAGAAGAGGAATTCAGAGATGCTCGTGGCCCGTGTGAGTGCTGCATTGCAGTTGCTGTCAGCTTACGTCACGAGTAATACTCAGGCAGCCCAAGGGCTCGTCGGGAGACTGAGGAGAGCGTGGCTTTAGTACCATGTAACAACAGATCTCATGGTCTGTGTTTTCTGTGCTTCTTGGTGCGTATCTTGTGTCTTCTGTGCAGGGAAGCCTCTATCAGCAGCTCGCTTTTCTCCTTAATGCAGTGTAAAAAGCTGTGAGTGCTTACCATTTACAGCATTTGGGTTGGAGGGCTTTTTAGCCTCATTTTTTAATATATATTTAGAGTCTTACACATGTCATACTGTGATTACAGCATTGCACCATTTGAACCTGTTTTAATTAGCAGTTGGCATTGCCCTATTTATAGATAGATGGAAAAAGCCCAAGCTAGCCAGTTTGCCATGCAGAGTGTATTTTCTTCTGTTGGCAAGTAGTTTGTAACCATTTTTCCATAGCTAAACTGGCTTGGCAACCTGCAGATGTTGCAGGCATTGGGTACTGATGCTTGAAATAGAAATGGACTCTGAAGAGGATGTGGGATGGAGACGAATAAATCAGAAACTGCTGTTGCATTGGAAGTCTGTTAAGACTGATGATACGACATGCTTACCAGAGCATAACTGCAGAAGTTGACCACGTGAAAAACAAGCACATTAAAAATATATATATTTTAAATCTTGCTTCTGTCACATTATTAAGGTTTCTTTTCACTTTGGCATGTTGTGGTAACAAAACTAGTTACTAGTACAAGTGTTTGGCTGTCCAGCATGGTTAAGCTGGTGAGTATTTGTACAAGCAGGAGAAACAGACTGATTCTTTCTGGAGCAAGTTGTGTCTAGTCTATAAATGATGTGAAAAGTGTGTGTGCTTTTCTTTTTAACTGCAATTTTAAATCTGCAAAAGTTTTGGCCTGTGTTGACCCTGCAATGCCCAGAAGACTGTTGAGAAACCAGAACAGCATTGTGTTATTAGACACCCGGGTGTTAGCTGCTCCTCAAGAACTGTCTGCTGATGCACTTCGCTCTGGGGAAAACAATTTGAGGCACCTTTGCCCTGTTTGAGAAGCTCTCCTTAACTAAAACCATAAATTACTTCTCAATGCAGATGCTGAATACAGGCACAGGAGTGTTGTTGAGCAGCTCACATGGAGGTTGCTGGGCACACGAAATTGCTTTACTCTCTACAGCATTTGGTTGCAATGATTTCGACACAGTTGTGTTGCAGCCTGGGCTTTGCATGGCCTGTGGACTTGTGGTAGGGTGCACACCATTGTCTTGAAAAACACTGCTCATGAATCAGTGCCTTAAGGCATTGCTGCCCATGAGGGGAGGGTGGGCAATTCAGTAACTCCCTCTTTCCTGCACACCTTTTCAGAGTAGCTGCATCCTTATTCTGCAGCCTGTATTTTTCATTGTCTTGCAAGATTTCAGCCTTTCAGTTTAGGACAGAACTGGCAAGCAGCAGGTGGATTTGAGTCAAGCTTACGCTTGGTAATTTGGGACTAGAGCCCAAGACTTAAAGCTTTCAAAACCTGGGAGTTCTCACTTCAGTTAGCAAAATAAAATGTCATCATCTCTGTTGGCTCTCTGTGTTACAAACTGCATTTGAGACCACATGGCAAGAGTTGTGTGATCCAAGACTTTTCGCAGCATGTCCAGCACAGTAATATAAATGTGGGTTTCCTCAGACTCTGTGTGACTATGTGCACGTTTGTGTGTGTAATTTCTGAGTGACCTGTCCTCAGGCTGACTGTCTTTGGGGGAATAGCTGGTTGAATTGATCCTGCTTCACATGGCTGAGCAGCATGCAAGGAAGGGGAAACCTTTCATGTAACAATATCACTGTGAAATATTGGAATGTTGGTTACATGGTGCTAAATCAAGGTAGTCTCTGGGCTAACATAGTTAATAAATTCTAAATAGGAGGTGACCCTTTCTGAGCACTTTCTCTAAACTTGTAATTTATATGCTAGTCCTGTGTATTACAATGCCTAAAGCCTAGGTCAGAAGTCCTCCATTCTAATTTGGCACCTACTCTTGTCTTTAATGGCCAAATTAATAGCAGTAGGTCACAGCCAGCTGTTCTGTAGGTGCAGGTTGATGAGGTCTGTTAGAAGAACAAGGGAGCATCAGAGCATGTGAGGAGCTGTGAGGTTTAGATGGATTTCCTGCAATACCAGAGATGTCAAATGACCAGATGAATGTTTCTTTGCTAAAACCAACTTAATTGTAAAGCACTGTTCATTATTTCTTTGAGAAACCTGAAGAAATGAAACAAGTTAGCAATTGGTCTGGCTGCTTTATGTAGGTAAACTGTAATTGGTTTTGTGTAATTTTCAAAATGCCACAGACTTCTTTTTTCATAGATTGGGTTGGGAGAATGCTGGTTTTTGTACATATGGTGCATGTTCAAATTCCTTTGATATCAAAGCTTTTACTTGCATAAAACAAACACTTTCCACATGTATTTGCTGTGTTATGTTGACAAAGCAGTGCCAGCGGTGCTTGGAAAACTGTATGTTTGCACTGCTGGGACAGTGGACTCTGGATTTTGGGTAAGGAAAACAATTTTCACAGTGGCACTAATCAGCAACTGGAAGAGAAGCCAAGGAATCTCCACCCCCAGAGACACTCAAAGCTGGACTGGACAGACCCCCAGGACCCTCATGAAAGTTGGCCCTGCCTTAGTGGGCAGTGAGCAGACCAAACAGCCTCCTGTGGTCACTTCCAGTCTTGTCTTTCTGGTTTTTGCTGAGTAAGATACTGAAAGGAAGGACTAATAACCAAATGTGTTACATCAGTGTTTGGAGGGGAGCAGAGACTTCCCTCCTATGGAGAGAGAGGCATCCCCTAGGAAGGGTATTAACATAGTTTTGCATGTTAGTGCTACAAAAGCCTTAGCAGCACTCTGTATATGGATTGTAGCCTTGTTTAAAGCTGCCCAGCCCCAGCTGGTTTGCTGATCAAGGATTATAAAATGAGCAGCACTTGGCTAGAATAGTAACAGTGCTCTGAAGATTTGTCCTGTGTGGAGTGTAAGGTGTGCTGCTCCTCTACCCGAGGGCTGGTCAGTGAGAGGAGGTTCTAAAGGTGTTCTGTACTGCAGTGAGAGAATGGATAAAGCGATGGAGAAGGATAGCTTCTGCTCCTCTTTCAAGGTTTAAATTTCAGGATTTGCAAAGCCCTGTTCTTAATTAATCACTGCTTTCTTTCTGCCTTTTGATTTCTAGTCTTTCTCCTTGATTCAAATCCTGGCTTCTTGCAGTTGTTCTCACTACTCAGGGTGGTGGAGTGATACTTCAAAGCTTGGCCTTCCTGTCCAGGTCTTACAAACCTGGTGTGAACTGCGTGTGTGTGGGTCACAGCAGGCAAGTCCAGCCAGATTAGATGCATACAGTTCAACAGAGCTTGTTTGCAAGAAGAAATGCAGTTATTCTGTCCTCTCAGAAAGAGATAAGCACATCCTTGGTGTTTGCATTCCAGTCAGCGTTGCTGAGTGTCATGCTGTACGCTGTGCTTGTAATGCCGTACACCAAGACAGCTTCATTTGATCTTTTCTGCAAGATGTGCCTTTTTCTTTCTGTGACTCAGAGAATTGAAGCTTTTCTCCTGCTGCACTCTTCATGGTTTAAGCAGGCACACTTTAAATGCAGCCTGATAGTGTGGATTGTTTGGAAGGGTTCATGGGATAAACAGGAGTTTGCCTGCAGAGCATGTGAATCTGTGCATTCAAAGCAGCCAAAGATCTAGTGAGCCCAGCCCTGTGCTTGTAAGATGTCTCACCTGATCTGCACGCAGCCTTCTATGAACTTCACTTGCTGCTTACAAGGAGAAAGCGTCTGTACCTTTTCTAAATTCAAAAGTTCAGAGTTTGCTGTGTTTTTAAGAGCGTGTGTTTATTGAGTTTCAGGCCAAAAGCACAAAGACCTCCAGTTCCTCTGCTTGGAGATGGCTGTCCTCATTTCACTTTCTGTAACAGGTGGAGTGTATCTTTTTTTTAAGCAGGGTTCACTGTTGTGTATCAAATTCCTTTGTACATGCAGGCGCAAACAGCCAGCTGGTGTCAAACCTATGCAGTCACATTCTCATTTGCCTTTCTGAAAATTCATTATATTTTAGTAAGGCTGAGGAAGCTGAAGTTGAAAATGAGTGGGATGCAGCCAAATTTAAAAAAAAAAAGGCAGCCTATCAGTGAGGACAAAACTGGTTAACTGTTTGAGAGCTGACCTGATAAACAGCGCAACTGTCTTCATACCAGGTAATATGAGCTTTGAGGCAATCTGGATAACTAAATACTACTGGCCTGGATTCCTGCTACACTTTTGCTATCTGCTGCTTTGTTAAAGAGGTGTACAGGTTCTCCATGTGGCTGGGACAG
>NW_008246058.1:3276343-3351635 GCF_000691975.1 Corvus brachyrhynchos
TGGCTGCCACAGAGTCTCCTCTCTAGAGACTCTCTAGGGGTTTAGAGGAGAAGTCTGCATAGTCAGTGTGTTTCTAATCTCTTCTACCAAGCCATGTTGAAATGAGTCTGGAGTCAGAGTAAATAAATCAGTGGGGATGCAGTTGAGTAATGGGTATTTCAATACATACTTGAGACAATTTTTAAGTGGCATTTGGAGCACACAGAGCAGCTGCCTTGAGAAAGTACCAAAAAGAGGATGTACTGCCTTTTGAAGCACCACCAGCATCCCCCCATATGGATGAGTTGCAGTTAGAGATTGTTAACCCTGAGCAAAGGCATGAGATTGCCCCAGGAGAAGAAACCATGTCCCTGAATCCCCGGGGCGGGGACAGAGCTTTCCCTTGCGCCCAGGGCCTGAGATGTTGCATTCAATGTTTAGGTGTGCATGGAGCCTTTTGGTGGGTTGATGATGATGTATCTCTGTATAACTAACTGAAAAATAACAGACATTATCCAAAATTTCTTGAACTGGTAATTTCTTAAGGTGGTTTGAATGATTTTACTTCCCTTTGTCCCTTCATGATCTTTGCCTTGGTTCACTGAGGAAGTGTGCTCTGCTGGAAGAAGTGACAGCCTGTAAAAATAGCACTGCCTTATTTTGCAGATCTGCTTGCTGTGAGGTTTCAGTTAGATCTGCTGACTTGGATTTAAAAATAAACTTTTCTTCTGATTTTTGCACCTGCTTGTTCTGGCGGTGCTTGATTTTGTGCTTCGGAGGCAGCAGCCATTTAGTAGTAGCTGAAATCCTTGCTGGATTGGGATCAGCAGCCGAGGTGATTGGGAGACCTGAGTTGAGGGGCTTTTGACTTTTCGGGCCAGAGGTGTTCATAAGGCCAGTATCTAAACATAAAGAGGAGAAAGACCTTGTAGGCTTTTTAGAGCCTCTGTGGAAGTTGTCAATTCAAAATAAGTATGTTTTGCCAAGCGTGCAGTGGAATTGCAGTTGGTGTTCCAAGCCATTTGCTGTAAGTGTATTATCCCTTCTCCTCATTGAATATTGCTGTAATCTAATCAGATTACATTGCAGTTCATTGCTGGGCCCAGGCAAAATAAAGAGCGGTACTTCAGAAGAACATAAGTATCTTGAGTTACTGCCTCTTCACACGTCGGGCTGACGTTAAGTGTTCATTTAGAGCCAGATTCATGGAGATATGGAGATCAATGAGTCTGGCTATCTAAATAGGCCTGAACCAGATCTCCATCTTTCCACCCTCTGGAGCATGCAATGGAGTGTGGTCCTCAGTGCAGCAACTGTCCCTGGCTGGTGGAGCTGGCCTTTACATATGTGTTGGCTGGCAGCTTGGCTCTGGGATTCTGCACAGGTGAGTGGTTACTCCAGATTAGCACACAGGCTTGGCCTGGCGTTCTTCAGCTTCAGGAATTCTGTTTTCCTTACAGCGTTCATTTTATTAGCATGTTCCAGCTTTTACTGAGAGCATGAGCTTGGTGACTCTTGTCACCTGCTTTCCTTGAGCCATTGATGGGTGTAGCAGTTGGAGCAAAGCAGTTGGATCTGCTCAGCTTAAGACTGTTAGGTTTACTGAGCTATGCACAGACTGTTTCTGGAACTGTATTTTGCTATAAATCTGAAAAGAAATGGGGAGAAGGTATGGGCAATGTTAGTGGACAGCTTGACTGTGAGTACAGATATTTAGCAGACCCTGTGTGTTTTCAGTACTGAAACTTTTTGTATTCTATAGAATAAAACATAAATAATGGAAAACGCTATTGTGGCATTTGCTCTTTTCAACAAATCTGTTTCTAATCATGCTTTGGTTTTGTGGCATTAAAAACTTGATGCAGAATTCTAGGTTCATAAAAATGAACAACAGGCACCTGTGAGGAGAGATGGATATTAATTCTTGCAGGAAATCACCAGAAGCAAAATTCTGTCTGTGCTGGCAGCACCGTTTGTGAAAGGAAGAGGAGGAGGGAGCAAGCCAGCTTGCACTCCTGACACAAACACCTCAGACTAAAGGATTTTGTTCCTGGGAAAGACTTCTGCCTGGACTTTGGCTGCTCTCTGACAGGATTGTGGTTCAGTGATGCATTTTGTGTCTCTTTACAAGTTCATGAATTAATGACAGACTTAGGTTCTCAGAATGAACCGATGCATCCTGTGATAACTTAAACATTAAAACGCTTTTATCCACCTGTGTGTGACATCCTCTTTCAAATCAGAGGGCCACAGGTGAACTTTGCATTCATGCACTGAAGGCTGACTAAACCCAAACTGTCCAGAGATCATAGCAGGACTGGTTCATGACTGAATTTATACATTGCATGGGCTGTGTAGAGACCTCTGTGTGCACGGGTTAATTTCTGACCCTGTTGCTTTAATGGCAGTGCTCATGTTGACTCCCATGGGGTGAGGATTTTGCCCAGTGCTAAACTAGAAGAACAGCTAAAGTAAGCAAAAATGCTGCTCACTGAAGGAATAAGCAAGATCAGAGGAAGTCACAAGAGCTTTCTTGCATATTCTTTAACAAACTGACTGGAACATGGTCATAGTCTGTTCCAAGGACTTCTGAAAGCTGGTGGTTGCCAGGGCAGGCTGTGGGCTAGGGGTGTCTAAGGTCTCCTCTTCCTTTGGCTTCTTTGCTGCTTTAACTAGCTGCCACTGCCACTCTTCTCCTCAACTCCTTCATCATCTAAGTTCAGTGAAAATGCAATTTGAGATCCTGCTAGTTCCATCCAGAAACAAATGCTAGTTTCTTCTGCAAATGAGAAAATAAACCACCCACTGCATTTTCCTCTCAGCTGGACTGTGGAGGGCTCTGGCAAATGGGACAGAAAACTTCATAGCAGGCCTCTGTGAATGTGTTTTCTAAGTAATTTGCCCAAAAGGGCACCTGATCAAACATTACAAGCAATCTGTTCCTTTGCAATGATGACAACTGCAGAGGTGAGGTATATGACAATGGCCTGCCAGAGCTGTTTTATTAAATTTGGTTAATCCAAAATTCATAGGTGAGTTTGGCCTTGAATCTGCATTTGTTGATCCAGTCTTCACTGAAAGATGTTAAAATTAAATCTAAAAAAAAAAAAAAACCTCAGGAATTTTTTTCTCTGGTTTTGAGCAGCAGCTTTCAGAGACTTTACCAAGTGCTGCTCAGAAAGGCTCACAGCAGCTGTAGGAGTAAGGGTGTCCTGTTCTCTTTTCCTGCCTGGTGGATGCTGAAAAACATTTGTCTGTTGTCTGCAGTTTTTGATGTGTTTTTCCAACTTACAGGCTTTACCTGGAGACTGTTGACACCCTGAACATAGAGAGCTGCCATAGCTCCACTTTTAGGTTTCTGTCCCAGTAGTAATACCTGTGCTAGTCACTTCTAAGCAAATCTGTCCTTTTTTCTCTGTCTGCTGTAACACCCTGGAACTGATCCCATCATCCTTGAGTTTCATGGAGACATCCACATAAAAAGTTTGGCAAGACCAAGGTCCGTGCCCCAGGTAATCAGTGATGGAAACTGCTTGCTCTTCTAGCAGCATGAATTTGGATAAGGGTTGAGTAATGGCCATTAACTTAAAATGTCCTACTGTTAGTCGTTTGTCATAGCCTCCATGTTCAGAACTTCATTTAATAATCCAGCCTCCATTCTGCTCCTGCTTGAAGCCTGTTCTGATAACTTTGAAATTAGAAAAATATTACACTCATTTTTCATCATTCTCTCCCTTTTGAGAAAGAGGAAAGTGGCTTGCACATTTGAACTATGTCCTTGAAGATAAAATACGAGCTTGTTAATAAGTTGGAACCTTAAAGGCACTTCCTGAAAGGCAGCATCTTCTGAGCCTGCTGGGGTTGCTCAACAGTGAACTGAGAAAAGGAAGATACGAGGTTGATTGTAGTGAGTTGTTTTGAGTATATAGGGCCATGCAGTTGTACAGCTGCACATTTCATCAAATAATCATTTCCTTGATATATGATCATCACTAAATACAAACATCATGACTCCCATAAAACAATTGAGTCTCTTTCCTACAGTCTCTCCCTGTTGTCTCTCTGTGATGCTGAATGACAAGCAAGCATCAAAAGAAATCATTTATGCCTTTATAGTGGACTCATTGTAGTGTCATGGTCCACAGACTTCTGTTTAATTATCTCACATGAAGAAAGTTTGTGGTCTTTTACAGGCTTAGGCAGGAAAGGGAAAAGCAGGGAAGGTGAGAGTAAAGGCACATTTTGCCTTGCAGAGTTGCCTTTTACTTACGAGAAATAAGGCTGATGTTATCACCCACTTTCTAATCAAATTCAACAGGAGCATTTTGTTAAGCCACTTTCTCTGAGTGGGAATTCTGGTGAATACACCTCTCGTCTCCAGTTTCAAAGTATTACTTTAAACTGTTCCCAGGCATTGTTTCCCTTAATGGATGATTTATTATAGTGTGTCAGAGAAGCAGATAATTCACGGCCTCATTTTATAAACTGAGAGCCCAAGGCACAGCAGTTTGACTTGCATAACTGTAGGGCAGTGAATGGAGCCCAGGTCACCCACCCAACATACTTATGGTTTGGTGAAAAGTTTGCTAGTTGGGCCTCAGTATTTCTGTTTGGGAAATTACAGCTGCTGTAGCATGTCAGGGATTTTTTCCAGGGACCTGCTTGTAAGTGAAGTGTGGAGAGGGACAGTGCATTCAGCATGTTCTCTGTCAGATGCTCTTTTTGCCACCACATCTGTGGGTTGATAGCACTGAAAAAGAAACTATCTCCACTGATCTTCTGCCTACCTGGCTCATGGCTCTGTCTTTGAGTCAGTAGGCAATTGGTCACTTACAGAGCAGGTTTTTGAAAAGATAAACCATAAATTAATTTGGAAGCTGAAGCGGGTTTTGTATGACTGTGGCATTCACTGCAATAAACTTTTTACTAGATTTTGATTACTCAGGTGCATAGCCAGTACCAGGACTTGCACACACATTAATGCTGCTTGTAAGGTCCATCTCTGTGTGCAGAGCGCACGTGTTGGCCGCCCGCTCCGGCTGTGAGTAAACCACTCATCAAACTGTAATTTATATAAAACATATGTTGGTCGTGTTCGCTGCAGCTGAGATTGGATAAAAGAAATCCGAATTACCATCCCTTGTTACATTTGGATATTTTCAAACCACTGCAGTGGTACAAAATGATTCCCTTCTGCCAGTTTGTGTAGCCAGCTGAACCCAACCCTTTGGAAACAGGAGCATCAGTGCAGTTCTGCTGGTGGGAACCAGCCTTTACAATAACCTGCCGAAAGCTGAGATAAACCCTTTACACTGCGGGTGTTCCTGGAAGAACAGCTGAATGCATTGGTGATGGCCATGGTCCTCCAGCTCAATAAATCAGGGGGTGGTGAGAGGCTTGTATTTTTTTTTTTGCTTTCTCAGGAAGCATTTGTATTCTTGACTGTTAATATAGTTGGCAACAGGGAAGTAAAGCTCTCTTTAACTCCAGTGCTGTTGGAGTCTTTCATACATTGAGGAGAAGCAGTGGGATTCAGGTGTGGGAGAAGATGCGCTGACACTGCCCTTTGTTCAGTCTGGTGAGCCTTGCCAGCCTCAACCCACTCCCTGCATCCCTCCCTGGGTCCATGCTGACCAAGCAGAGGTGCTGGCTCAGCCCTCCCAAAGTTTTCAGCAGCACCCCTCCTTCTTCTTCCTGAGCAGAATCCTAAACCCATCTTTTGCAATACCTTGTTTCCAGAAGGGACATCAAAAATTTCTCAAAACCATTTGTTTTCCTTTTACCTTGACTTCATTAGAGTAGTCTTCATTCGCAGAACAAAATAAACACCTCATCCTTTGATATTCTTGTAAACTACGGATAACATGAGGTTTCAAAAGGTGGGAAGAACCAGTAGCCCACTCATCACCAACCAGTTGCATTTGGTTTTTTTCCATGAGAAAGTGTCTTTATTCCAGGCTTAATTTATTCTGTTGTGGCTTGTCATTTTGTTTTTTTTTTCTCTGAACTTCGTTTGGCTGTTCTGCTGACCTTGCCCGTCCATCTGTATTATGTGTTGAGGGGATATGTTTATACTTTGGTTGGTTGTGTTTCAGGTAAAAATCTGTTACCTTGGAATTTAATATTAATAGTAACTGACCCTTATTTCCTAGTCTCCCCAAACACATGGTGCCTTATTTCCTTCTTACTGTTCTGATACGACCCTTCCTTTTTTCATATAACAGACTTAGGAAAGCAGTGTCACTTAACCATTGATGGTCCTTAATATTCCAGCATTTCAGTGAGTTTTCAACCTGAAAAACCTACCTTTTCCCTAAACTTGATTCAGAATTGCTCTGCTGGTAGCCAGGGAAATTTTTGGTTCATTTGTTCTTCTCTGCCATTGCAGTTGTGCCACATTAGGCTCTGAAATAAAATTACTTTTATTTGGCAGTGGATCCAGAGAAAAATGTCCATGTTTTGGGACAGAGATCCACTCTTTCTTGTGGATGTTGTCCTTTCTCCACTTGCTTTCTCTCTGTTACACCTCTCCCCATCTTCTGTACTGCTTTTTGAGTTACTGGAGTCAGTCTCAGCTTGTGCAAGTGCAGCATCGCCAGAAGAGATGGGTCCAGACCCAGCCTGGAGTCTGTGTGCTTTTCCCACCTGTATGCAATGAGTCTACAGCTCTTTGATGTTACCAAATAATATTATTTCAAAAGCTCCTTATAAAAACATGAGTAATCAGGCAAGTGACAAAGGACTTTCTGTTTATCTTTTTGAACAATACCAAATAGCCACAATTTGTTCCAGTTATTTGGTGTCTTTGTTCCAGAGCCATTTCGTGGGCACAGGACTTAATTCTGCAGGACTGCAGGAAGGACTTGTTTCCATGTTTAAAAAATCAAAATATTACAGTTTCTTAGGAAGATTTTTTTTTTTTTCCTACTTGAGCAATGCTATTTTTAAAGCCTAGGGAAGATTTTGCTCTATGATACAAGTCTAAGGTTATTTTAATAATCAAATACAGTTTGGAAACGCTTCGTAAGAAGGTTGATGTTTGTATCCTGAAATAGTAGATTTAATTTGCCAATGGGAACTAAGCAAGTACCAAAACTAACGCTAACCGAAACCAACTTATATGGAAATTTAATAGGCTGATGGGAGCTGGTATTGCTGATTGAAGCGGGGAAGGAAGGGATGTGTGTTGTGAGGCGGGAGAGCCCGGGGGGAGCGGGGGGTTTGTGCCGCCGTGGGACGGGCCGTGGTGGCGGCGAACGGCGCCACCTGCTGGCGATGCCGGGAGCACGCCGGGCCCGGCCCTGGAGCAGCAAAACGCGTTTGAGGCATTGGGCCTGAAGAATCTGGGGATGGGAAAGTTGCATCGAATCCCCTAGGTGTGGAAATAATGCCCGCTCCCTTGACAGCTGTGCTGCTTGGCTTTTGACATCTCAACCCCTTTTCTTTCAAGTCTTCTGCCACAGGCTTGGGCCTCATGGCACAGAAAGCTGCCTGGAAGAACTGTCTTTTTAATCATGTTTGGTTGCTTGATTCTGGTCTCCAGGTGAGCAGGAATTAGTCTCTTCCTGGGACGACAGATACCACTTAGATCTGCCCTGTTAATAGTCTGGTTGATTCTACAGTTACTTTGTTTTACAGTTGCTGTGGAAGACTTGGCACCTCCATCCTGGTTGTTATGCCTCTACACCACAGGCAGGAATCTCATCCGTGGTCTCACCTGCCTTTTTGTTTTTCAGGTGGTACCAGAGAGATTGGGTCTGCTCTCACCAGAATGTGTATGAGGCACAGAAGTATAGAGTCCAAACTCCGGCAGTTCTCAAGGTGAGTGGCTCCGTACCTGGGCCAGCACTGGAGGTTCCTCCTTCATGTGCTTCTAGGGAGCATCTAAAGCTGTTCACCAGCATTGTCTTCTCTGGTTGCTTCTGCCCATGTCACTGAGAGCAGGAGTTGTTTTCTCCCTGCAGCATGTTCAGTGCTGTGACCATGCAGGGTTTCACTGCACATTCATGGGGCTGGGCCAGTTCACCTCAAATCACCTCTAAATGCTGCAGATTCTCACTGTCAGTTCCTGTTGCTCAGTGCTGAGCAGGCGGCTGCTGATGTGACCAACTGACCTGTCTTTGTTTCAGGCCTTTAAGCTTTGTCTCTTAAGTTTTAAACAAGCAGCAGCAGCAGCAGCAGCGTTGTGCTGCTTCCTCAGCTTACTGCACAGCCCAAATAGCTTGCAGCTCAGAGAAAAACCTTTAGCAGAGCAGTATACAAAATGCAAATTCTCACATCCTGTTTTTGAAATTGAAGTTAGACTGTAGAGGTAATGAGAGGGAATTAACTCATGTGAAACCTGAGCTGTACAAAAACAACCTACTTATGTAGTAAGTAGTAGTTTGCATGTATGCCTTTTTTAATCAGACCTGAAAGTTATATTTGACCTTTGGGGAACAGAAACTATGCTTCACCACTTGCCTGATGTCCTGCTTTGTTTTTTCCCTTTTTCCCCCATCCTCGGAAGTTTTCAAAGCCAGGTTGGATGGGGCTATACGCGGCCTGGTCTAGTGGAAGATATTCTTGACCACGGCAAGGTGGTTGGAACCAGATGACCTTTAAGGTCCCTTCCAATCCAAAACATTCTGTTATAATTCTGTGATTATTTTAAAGTAAAATTATTTATGAAATTGGTTGTGAGGAGACAATTTTAGTCTCCAGTTACCACAGAATTAGCTGTTTAAATGGTTTGATCCCAGTCTCATTAATTAGTGGAGCATTACTGGTTCTGTATCATGGACTCCACCAATGTGAGGTGAGGCACATCAGTGGGCAGGATTTTGTTCTCTTGTACAACTGCTCTGTCTTCTTGTGTACATACATGTGCTATTTAAGTTTATAATCTCCATGGCTGCATGAACCTTTCTGGTCTCCAGAGTATCCATTTAAATTGTGTGATGGTTGAGTAGGATCTGTTTACACTGAATTGTTTCGGGTCACTCCTTTGCTTTACGCTCTGTTCCTCAGTGTCCTGACCTTCTGTAATTCTGGTTATCTTGTGATGTGGATTTTTGATTTTTTTTTTAAATCTACTTCTTTCTTTTGCTTTCTCTAGTGTAAACAGTTTTATGTTCTGATATTTACATTATGACACTGGTAGCTGTCACAGCAAAAAGTAAAAATACTCCAATATTGACCTTGGCTCTCTCTGTAAGAATAGGGGCATCTGCAGGATTTGATTGCTCTTTGTGTTTTTTCAACAAAATTAGTGCTTTAATTGACTGTCTGATAAACCCACTTCAAGAACAGATGGAAGAGTGGAAGAAAGTGGCCAATCAGCTGGATAAAGACCATGCAAAAGGTAGTTACGGAGGAAGAATTCTTTAATAGGAGTAAGATTGTAATATCAGTTTTTCTTCCTCTTTTTATGTTTGTACTGGGGAACTGAATGACATGCTTAAATATGTATAGCAGTTTTTCTCTTTTAGAACACTCCTCTCCCAAAATGCTTAACAAAGTGTTAACCCTTCCCATATGCATTTTGAAGGTTTAGTTTGCAGGACTCCTGGGGATGGGTTGTTTTTCTAGACTGGTAAGCAGTGACTGGGTCTAACTCTGTTAGCCCACTCTGCCTGTATGTGCTGAGGATTGGAGATGCCACATGTATCCCTGCAGAGCCCTGGGGTGTCATTTAAAAGCAGCTTGTAAGATCATGTTATGCCTCAGCCATAGCATCCTCCAGAGACTGCACAGCCCTGTAAAACATTGAGCATCGTTATTTTATGCCTGATACCATATAGAAAGTGCACCTGGGGAACGGGAGAGCTCTGATGTTGGACATGGGATGCCCAGGGCTGCAGTGGTGATGATGGCTCCAGAGGCTTTCCCGGGGGAATGAGCATCAGGCAGCCAAGTCTTGCACAGCAGGTGCATGTTGGTAGATGCCTTTGGCTTTGTAAAATTTGTACTGGGAATGGTGGCCTTCTAGCACAGGTACTGAAAGCAGATTGCAGTTTGCCACTGACTGACCCTTGAAAATTTCAGACTTTTGTTACATCTGAAAGAAGCAGCAGCAGCATAATTTATATTGGGGAGGGTGAGAACTGATGGGAAGGAGTGGGCTTGACCTCCAAAAGAGGATTTCCTTCTTCCCCCATTATTACTGGGGTCAGGTAGAAGCAGTTGAATCAGCAGCTCTTGAAAAACTTCCTGCCTTGTGCTGCAGAGAGTGTTAAGCATGTAGTGAGCAGGGGAGGGGAATCACATGGGGTCATGCAGGTAGGGGTGACCCAGGCCAAAGTGGCAGTGAGATTTAGAGTTTGCTGGGCAGACTTGGGTGTTGGGAGTGCAGTTGGCCTCGGTACAGCTCCTGTGCCTGCCATCAATCTGCTTCTGTTTTTCCATCTACAGAAAAGTAGTAACACTGACCTCCTTTGTTAAAGTGTACGTGTATATGTATATACATGCATACATGCCTTTTATCTTTTTTTTTTAAGTACGAGTTTTCATATCTGGTACCTTTAGTGTTCCTGCACTAGAAGTTGAATATTTTGTCCTGGGATTTTAATTCTCCTGGGATTTGTACCTCATCTGAAAATGAGGACAAGTGCAGTGTGCTCCACTTCATCAGAAGGATCTGGCAATGTGACCCTTCCTTGGGCAGAGTTTTAGCACCCTCTTCCTCTGCCTGACGCTCATGCTGGAGAGGGATCACAGGATATTCTCAGCCTTGCCATTTCTGGATACTTGTTTTTTGAACACAGATGTTTCGAGAAACCTGTCATCTCTGTTTTCCATTCCTGAGAGTGGATGAGTCTTTGAAATGAAAAGCACTCTGATTTTGTACTGTGTTCTCAGTTGTTATTTCTGTAAAGGCTTTGTTTATTTGGGAAAGATTTTAGTATGTGAATGTGCTCACACCCTAAAATGTTGCATTAAGCCAAATATATAGGCTTTACAAAATGTGAGTTCTAAGCTGCTTTGTTTAACAGTAGCTGTTCTCTGAAAGTTTGTAGTCTAACGTCTTTAAATGTAGCCTTTTCTGTGAAAAACATTAATTCTGAAATTGATTATATTGATAATAGAGATTGTGTCTTTTTTAGAATACAAAAAAGCCCGCCAAGAGATAAAAAAGAAATCGTCTGATACACTGAAGCTACAGAAGAAAGCAAAGAAAGGTAACTTGCTTCATACTCTACTGTTAACAAGCTTCTGAGCTGTGCTCATTGACAGAGACTGAACAGTGATAGGACTTTCTACTGCAATAATTCTGCCACTCTAATGTATTCCTGGTACGTACTTGGGTACCAGGATACAATTACTATGTGTCATTTAAATCATGTTCTGAAGCTGCCTCTAATGTTCTTACACAAAAGCCTTAAAACTGTTTGTGCAAAGTCAATCATGTTTTAAAATAGAGCCCTTACTGCTAACTTTTTCTTTTTAGGAACATTGACACTCTTAACATGACTTGTGCAGATACTTGTGAAATTTTCTAGAATCTTTTGGAATAATATTAAAAAAGCCATTATGTAAATGTTCCCTAACTATTAACATTTCTCACTGTTCTCCCTTTTTGCCACTTTTCTTCTTTTTTCTTTTTTTTTAACAGCCTGTAATCTTCTACACCTTACCTTATTGATCAGAGTGTGAGAAGAAGCATGGGTTGTTACTGGGCGGGAGAGCACTTGGCAATCATAGAAAACTAAAGATGAGTGAGAAGAGAAAGGGACTTTTCCTGAAAGGCAGTTTGTTTCTTTTGGCAGCTCTGTTGCTCCTGTTGCTCTCCCACCACCACCTTGTCACAGGGGTTTCATCACTGTTTTGATGGAAACATGCGGCACTGCTAGCTGCAGCTTTGCCATCACTAAGAGTTTTACTTGGCCATGTGCAAACCCCACCAGGCTTTGGAATGATAGGGAGCTTGTACAAAAGACTTCCTGGTTCCCTTTCCTGCGCTGGGCTCTTCCCAGCTGGGTCAGAAGTGTTTGATCAGCTCTCAGTCTGCAGGTTGCAACTTGTCCTTCCCCTCCTGCCTAAAAACTGAACCCAGGGACAAACAAAATAAACGCTGGGGTGGGGAGTTTCTTGACATTTTGAAATTGTATAAGTGTTACCCAGAACAGGTGAGCTGTCTAACTTTCCTTCCTAATAGGTGAGTCAATAATTACACTGGTAGAAAGCGACATGACTGGAAAACTGCTCTTGAATTTTAGCTGACTTTAGATAAGAGATGAGAAGAGATGAAAGCCAGCAAGAGGGAGCTTAGCTCAGTAGGTTCTGTGTGTCTGTCAGTTTAGTGTTCAAAATCAGAATGGTGATCATTAGGGGAACATGACTTTTTGAGATAAGATTTTATTTTTGGGTAATGCATAAATATGTTTCTCGTTTTGTGTGATGAAATGTCTGACTTGAGACCAACAGGTTTAGAGAGTTTGTGATATTCCTTCCATGTCTCCTCCTGTCTCCCCACCTTTTCTAGTCTTATTTCTTGTCCTTGTGTGGTACAAACAACCCATCAGTGCACGGAAGGTGAGCACTGCGAAAAAAGCATGGAATGGTTTGGGTAGATGTCTGGGATCTGTGAAGAACGAGCCATTTTTTAGCATGTTTCTATGGATTGACAGCTGTCTGGCTCCCTCTCCTCTTTATTCTGCTTCTGAGTGTTCAGTAAATCAGTCTGCAGTATTGAAGGAGGAGACATCATTTTCTGTAAAGTGTGAAGAGGAAGGAGAAGTACTTAAAAGCTGCTGGAAAAAAACGAACCCGCTGTTCTCATACTGCAGATGCCACCTGCATCTGTCAGCAGTGGTTAAAGCAAGCAGACTTGGTCCTTGGATTTTCTAGTTTCATACCCCCTCCTCAAATATGAGCCAAGTCTCATGATGAGAGTCAGGAAACTGGTGTTTTGTCCTCCTTCAGGATTAAACATCCTTGAGCAAGGAGTGGAACAGGCCTCATTTTGCCATCATTACAGCAGTCATAATGTAGTTGACGTTTTGTTTCTTTTTTTTTTTTTTTTATGTAATTCCCTTGCTTAATTTTGCTGTTAGGATATTCTTTTGGAGTTGTGGTGAAGGTGCTTTATTTCTGTGCTGTCCCCCTTGGAATTGCTGTCAGACTCATGGTGTTTGGTCCAGATCACAAAACCAATAGGAGTCAGGAGGGGTTTGAGTGTATGGGGCAGGTGGAAGAGCTGAGGTCTCACAGGTAGCCAGTACAGGGAAAAGCAGGAGCTGCAGTATTTTTGAGGAGCTGAGAGTTGTTCTCATGTCCACTGGGGAGGAGAGATGCAGGGAGGCCTTCGCTCATATGGCTGTGCATGTGAATGCCCAAAGCTGTTGGCCCCAGCACGAGTGGACAGGAGGTGGGAGGAGGGTCTCCCTGCCTTCTTGCAAGTTATCTACAACACTTAAATGTAGAAGGAAAAAACAGGAGCAGATGCCTTTTCCCCTCTTTGTTGTTTTGATCCCTGTCTTGAAGAAATAAAGCTTTGGTCTGACTGCAGTGTCAAATGTTGTTGTGAAAATGTTTTTGTATGTACCCATCTTGACAGATCTGTTCAGTGTCCTGTGAGGTGAAGTATGTTGTTCTTGCTGCTACTGCGGAATAAAAAAATCATGATAAAGCTGCAGAAGTGATTCTGCTTTAGGACACAAATGAGGTTTGAACTATGGGACAACTGTGCTGGCAGGCATGTGGCTGAGTGCATGAATGTCTTCCTGTGTCTTCAACTCTCCTGTTTCTCTGTTTTTCAGACATACTTTTTTTGTTCTGTTCTTCCTCAATCAGGACCTGTCCCTTTGATTTTTCTGTAAAGTTACTGACTCACCTATGGGAACTCTAAAACAACCAATTCATCCCCTTCCTAGCTCTTGTAAGAATACTTTTGAAATAACTTTATGATTATCTGTGGGCAAACAGGATGTTTGCTAAATTCTGGATTTGCTTCAATACTGTGCATGCTACTAAAAAGGTCCTTTAGGCTTATTCTGCTATTTCCCATCTGACCTTACAGGAAAGTGCTTTTCTTCTGTTTTGGGCAGAAGGAAACAAATACAACCCTCCACTTTCCTCATTTGTGTCATGGAAGTGGTGTCCCCTGGCCCTGACATGTTGGGCTGCAGAGGCTGTATCTCACAGCTGATGCTGCAGCATGCACAGCAGCTCCTTGCTCCTTGTCTGCATCCTGAGGACATTTAGGAAGGAGGGTTGTGGGCTGCGTGGCTTGTCCTGGCAAGAGTGCTGCAGGCTGGGCTCCCCACCTTGGTCTGAGGGGCCAAATACACGGGGGTTTGCCTCTTCCGTGGCTTGTGTGTGGTCTGTTTGTTCTTGTACCATGTGGCCCAGTTGAAAGTTCAGGCTGGGAATTTAAGATCATGTATTAGAAATTACGTTTGCAGAGTATGTTAATTGAATAACGGTGTTTCCAAAGCTTGAAGTGATGGGGAAAACACCAAGCTTTCCAAACAAAACAAAAGGAAGTCCAGGGTCCTTTTTGGAAGTTTGCTAGGGTATTTTTAGTAAAGTGACACGACTGTGAAATGAAGGTCTTACATTTCAAAAGACCTCACAGAGAAAATTTTCACTCTATTTGTTGTCTTTAAATATCCAAAAAAAAAAATCCACCTGAAGCTAAATCTGTGTAGTCTTAAATAAGATCCTGGTGCACCTCCCAGATCCATGCAGTCCCTGAAGGTGTCATGGTGATCTTCAAGGTTCATCATTCTCCTTACACCCTTGTTCCCATGGGGAACAGGCCCCTAGGGCTTGTTGCCCACCCCAGCACTGAAACTTATCTCTTGCTGAACAGATGAAGTTGTGTAGTGCATGGGATTGCAGACACCTTCTAAATTTCTCTTTGTCTTTAGGCAAACATTGGCCATCAGAAGTCAGCCCAGCTAACCTGACTCAGCAGAATTATTATGCATATACTTAAAATAAATTCCATGTTTAGGTTTCTGCTGAGTCAGGGCCTCATACATGGATCCATAGCTGCTAGAAGCTGTTGTTGCTATCTTGAATCAGGAGAGAGTCAGCAGCTGTGGCTCTGCACGTAACCATTTGGCAAGGTTAACAAAGTGCATGATTCTTGAAGAAAAAAGGATCAAGTGACTAAATTAAAATATATCTAAATGTATGTATAAAATCCAGAGTGCACGTTTGGTCTATTTTCTGTATTTCAGCTTGGCTATTAATGAAAAAATAGACAGGTTTCCCTTCTGCATATAATAACATGACTGGTAGGTTTCATTTTCAGGTTCTTCATGTGACACTGGGTGAGCTTTGAGGAAAATGTTTAAATCCAAGTGGATATGTAAGAAGTTGTTGAATGTAACGCTCCCAATAATATAACACATGTTAATATGAAAACTGAGTTTTATCTGTCAGACATGTGTAGAAATTTCTGCAGAGTTCCATTAACATTCAGTACAACATTTCTTCTTGTGTCCCATCAATGTTGAGTAACCAAACTGACATTTTCTCCTTTTGAGTATGCAGCAGTTTTGGAAAGTGTTCTGTGATTCTAATGAAATTGAGATAATAGAACATGATTTTTATTTTACTGTAGAACATGATTATTAATTTACTGTAATACTGCCAAAAGTGCATTTTCTTCCTCCTCCTGGTTAGCAAAGATATGACCTCTTTGTGTTTTAGAGCCTTTTTAGCTATTTTTGTGTTATCCTCTGGTCTTTGTAATATTGTATTACTGCTCTCAAGGATGGTCATGCAAACCCCGTGACTCTAAATTAAAAAGCATAAAGCTCTTCAATGTAATTATAACTGAAGAATGTCTCAGTTCTTAAAGCAAGTGCTGACCTTCTCATTCAAGCACTTTGCACTCTTTCTGTACGTGGCACTTTCCCCATCTATAGTGGCAGGCTGGAGAGGGAGAATCCCTGGCCAGAGCCTTCCTCCCCCAGGAGGGAGCCTCATTCCTCTAAATTGATCAAGTGTGGCACAGTGACTGAAGTGAGAGCCAAAGCTCTGTTGAGTCAATAAGATACAGCTCAGAAGGAGGAAAGCTAATGAGCAAATTATCCTTATCTGTTGCAGGGAAAGAATCCTGTGTGGATGAGGCCATGATGCCTGCAGGGCTCTTTTGGTGCGTTTTGGGGTTTTTTTCCCTGCAAGTTTATAATGCAAGCTTTCCTTAATAAAAATGCAGTGAAGACATGTTGGTAACTTGGTGACTGAAGACATTTCTTCGATTCACTTTCATTCCTTGAGTTTTGAAGGCCTCTTGGTAGTTCCCCTCTTTTTGACAGCAAGCCAGTTTTATTACAAAACTTTATTACATAAATTTTTTTAATTAAAACACACGTATCATAGTTAATCTTTTTGATGTTCTTCCACATTGCATCAGCAATTAGCTTTTCATTTAATTAACAATCTATTAATGTAATTGCAGCAGAGGACATCAAAAAGTGCTGTGGTTACTCATACAGCACCCGCCTAGAGTTCTGCAGGTTTGAGTTCCCTCTTCCCTTCAAGGGAATGAGCTTTGTGCCACTTGACCAGGGTCTGGTTGTCTGTGTTGTGCACTTTTTCTGAAGCACGGGTTAACGTGTTCTCACTGAGGAGTCTAAACTGGTTTAAGTCTCTTAAAGTAAAACTGTATGGTTAATAACCAGGGGTTTAATTTGCGACAGCTCACCAGGATGCAAAACTAATGCGTTTGTCTTTATCAGCAACGGAAGAAGTCAAAATAGTCTAGTCCAAACTGCTCACTCTTGTCTTGGCGCTGATGATAATGTCTAAATTCTAGGAATGCTGGAATACCAGTTTGACTTTTTTTATTTTCCTTTCTGTGTCAATTTTGTGTCCTGCAATTTCTCACCATGCGCACCTGCCTGACAGCTGAGGCTCTGGGTAAGTCTCTGCCATGCTGTGACCCTGGTGGCTGGTTTATTGTAGCCCTTGCTGTGGCCTTTTTATGGTGTCTGGTCTCCACTAACTGCCTAGACTTTAATTTCTAATGGAACTAAAATATTGCCTAATCCTAATGAACAAACCATTTTTTGATTTATTTTCTTTTGGTATCTAATTGGAACACTATAAAAGAAGAAAAACAGTATTGTGGATAAACCTCTGGTTTATTTTAGAAAGGGATTAACGTGGACAGATAAGTCTTGTCACAGTTGGGAGAGAAGTTAAATGGAATAGACATGTCATCAAGGTGATGTTCAAATAATTGAGTATCTTATTGTTAATATGACTTTTAAAGTCTAGAGCCTGAAGTCCTTAATGTTGGTTTTTGCAACTTGTGATCCAAACTCCCTTTTTTTTGAAAATCGCATGCATCTTTCTTACCTGATAGATAAGAAAACACTGTATTTACTTCATGCTGGGGAAAGGGTTGGAATTCAGCATCACAGTTATCTCCTGTTGCCTCATCACATCTCAAATGTGTTTAAATTGGGGGGGTGCTGTTTCAGCTGTTTTGCAAGTTTAAAGTGGCTGCCTTGAGATCTCATTGTGAATGAAGCATGATGTTTCTGAATCTGAGCAAAGTACTCATACCTGCACTTGTAAGTGTAGTGATGTAGGTGTTGCCTTTGGGAGAAGCCTGGATTGATTAAATTGGGAAGCTCTCAAACGAGGCACCTCCGCTGGGCTCCTGGAGCTGGGCCTTGTTGAGCCCTGCTGCTTGTCCCCAGTTTTTGAAACCACATATTGTAGTTTTCCTGGTTTGTAATTCAGTCAAGAAATGTCATTTGGCAACTTGTAGCTTTTCTGTTAAGGCAAAACTTTGTACTTTCGAACATGAGCAGCTGACTCAGATCTCCAGTAGCCAACAGAAAGGCTCAGATTTGGTTTCTGAAGGAGTCAGAAGTTAAATCCCAGTTATGAGGTTTTTCACCTTTCCATAAATGGTGGCAGAATTCTTCTGTTCTCAGCACAAATCCATATCAGTTAATTTGTTAGCTTTACTATGCAGAGCTTAAAGGAGTTGTTCATCCTGGCAGCTGAAGCAGGTGTGCTCTTGTAAGGAAGGTGGTTTGGGAATGACTGACTCGGAGCCTGCTTTGGTTTGTACAAGTAGAGGTGTACTCAGCATTGTCTCATACAGTGTAAATTCTGCCACTGTCAAGTGTCCAGTATTGAATATTCAAGTTCTGTGCAGATGCTTAAAAAAGTCTTTATGTGAGAATATGGAAAATAGTAATTTCACCAATATTTGCTGCACTGCATTGTCAATAACAACAATAGCTTCACCAGTCTGAGTTGCACAGAGAGAATTTAAAAATTATTCTACTTTGGTGTTGCTGAGAGTTTTGCTAGTTTACATTGTCTTTTAAAATACAGGCATGAAATAGGGTTGAAAATTAGATTTGCCTTTTCCTTTTTCCCCTAATATTTTTCCTTTACTAAAGTTCTGTTTGAACAATAGTTATTTAAGGAATTGTATGAGGCTTTCAGCCAGGATTCACGCAAAACACTGTAAAATTAAAATGCAAATTCTATTGCATGTTGGTCCTTTAAAGCCCTTGCATGTCATGGTAATGATGTAAAGCACCTGCTCTGAGGGTAACATATTAATAAGCCTGTCCTTGAAGTAGCAGCAGATTCATGTTATTTTTGATGGGAAGCAGTTCAGCTCCCTGCACATGATTAGCTCTCACTTGCCTGTATCCAACAGCAGGTCACCAGGCTGTTGGAGCATGGGTGCTGTTGGAGAATTCAGTCCACAACTTCTGATCTTGCATTTCTGCTCCTTTCTACATCACCAGAGCTCCACTTTGAGAAAGGCTGGATTTGAATTCCTTTTCAGTGTTCAGATTGTTGACTTGTTCTGGGTGCAGCCAGACATGCTCTGCAGAACCATCCCTACATCCTGTTCATGTCTGGCTGGTTGCAGACCAGCGACCTGTGACTACAATGGATGCTTTTGACATCAGTCAGCTGTTGCTGATTGCTGTGGTGGGTCACTCAAACCTGCCTGCAGCTGGAGTAGGAGTGTCCTTCCAGGTGCACTTTTACAGCTGCTCCATGATAAGATTGTTCTGGAACTATCTTATATCATTGTAGTAGTTGTGTTGGTTTGGAAGTGTTTTGGAATATATAACCTAAAGGCCAGAGAATGTGGGCTGGAGGAAATAATCACTTGCTGATGTTCCTTATGAAAATGTGCCTTACGAGCACAGCAAAAATGCTGCAATCAGAAATACTGCCTTGGCCAATTAACCTTCTCCTTATGGTTCAAGGGGAAAAGAACTGCATTGCTCTCCCGTGGTCAATATTCCCTTCTGAGATAAGTAGCAGATTCAAATCAGTGGAGACCCAAGGTGGCTGAGGTGGAAAGGTGGTCAGCAGTTGGCCTTCACACCTTTGGTGTTCTCTGGGTGTAGCAGTGCTGTCGAGGGGGGTTATGCTCTGCTCTGCTTAGCAAAAGAAACTGACAGAGAGTTCTCATCCCTCAAATTCCTGAGGTGAGTGCAGCTGGTGATTCAGGGAGTGGGAAGAGCTATGCCTACTTTCAAACAATTTGCTAGATTGATGTCTGCATTGTGGAGCTTTCAAAGGATGTTGATAAAGCTTTCCTCCTCCTAAAAGATGAGTTATGAGAAGTCACCAGGAGAGAGCTGTATTCATCTGTAAACATCTGACTTCAGAGCCTCATCTAAATGATTCACCTGAGCTTGTTTCCTGCTCTGAATTATACCCAAGACAGCTTCTGTGTTTTCACAGACTACCCCAATGCCCCTGAGTATAAAAACGGGTCTGTGAAAATACTGGTGAGGAGGTGGTGTGTCTGTTACTGTACTGACTCACTGGAAGAAGTAAAATGGGAATTTTGTAGAGGTACAGAGGATGCTGGAGAGTGGTGCAGTTTTACACTTGCTTTGGCCAAAGGGTTAAAATAGCAGCCCTGAACCTTATCCTCATAACTTTGTTGAATTGAGTGGATTACACAGGTGCAAATGTGTTTTATTCTTGCCCCAGGTTTTGGCTGCTCTTGTTTCTCTGGTCCAAGATGTGGTGTTCTGAGGTCTACATAAAGTACCAAAACTCACTGTAATTGAACCCACTTTGTCAATGGAGTCCAGTTGCTTTTAAAGTGTGTGTTCTCTCACTGCATAGGCAAATGCATTTAACAAGGATTTATTGCATTATGTGCATGATCGTATGGTGGAGCAGCTGAATGTTTATAGCAGTTCTCCAGTGCTGAACTAATGAGTATGTGATTTAGTTTGCAGCTAATATAGTTTGCATTTGGTACATCCATGGTAGTGAGCCAGTATCTAGGCTTGAACAACAGGAGATTATTTTACCCACTGTAGTTCCAGGCAGCACTCAAAAAGGGGCTGAGCAATGATGCAAGTTTCTATCTCATAAAGTATTTGAAAGAAGAACTCCAGAGAAGTAAAATGTTTAACTACTGCATCTGATGTGGCAGAGTGTGGGGAGGGCCTGAAATGTACAGAATGGCCTTGAAGCAGGAAGGCCCAGTTTGTCTCCTGAGGGTGGCAGACAAAAAGGCACAAGACCTCAAGGCTCTCCTATAACTTGTTTCTGGTAGATGCTAATTTTGATGGAGGAGGCAGATGACTGGACCTTCAGAGTCTGTTATTCTTAAAATTATTTACTTCCAAACAGTTTTATGACCACATTAGAGCAGCCAGACTGATCTGCAGGATCAGACACTGCTGGAAGTTTGGTACCAGTGGCCTTGGCGGTGGCCGTGTCCATGTTGCACTGCATGTGATTCTTCCAGAATCCAGTGTAGAGCTCTGCATGTGGGTGTCAGTGCAGTTTTATCTCGACTGTGTCTAACTCTGTACAGAGGAGATTTGGGTATATCCAGCCTGTAATGCCACTAAGCCAGCGTGATTCTCTTTGCTTCCATCACTGCTCTCTTTTTCTGCGGCTCTTGGCTGTGCAGGGGAGGTGATGGCTTTGCCTTGCTCTGGAGTATTAAGGAAATACATGTGATAGTAAGGCAAAGGTTTTTCCTTTGTAACCCTGACATTGAGTCATCTGCATTGTGTACTACACACATCAAGAGACATTTTTCTTCCTCTTGCTCATAGCTTTAAATTCTCCATGCAGAAAGGTTATTGTCCAAAAAGATTGATTTTGGGTAGCTGCTTGTAACTCACCCACCATTTTTTCAGTGTTATCTTCCTGGTAGTTAAATTGCATGTGATGGGATTTCTGGGAGATTTGCAACAAATTTATACAACTGAGGTCCTTTAAAATATTTAGGGGCGTAAGCTGCATGAAAACATCTTGCAACTGCAACATTATTGGTTTTAGTATGTCTAAGCAGCAGCTCTTCATTCCTAGAGGAATATTTTTTTTGGCATGATGCAGTGTAAGCAGTCAATGCAGAATAAGGTTACTTAGCTGTCACAGAAAGTTTTGGTATTATGAGTTGACTGTAATTAGCACAGTGAAGCTTTTTAATTTCAAAACACTGAAATTTTATTATTTCCATTGACATATATTGGACATTTATATATATATATATTAATAACCTGTGTTGAGAGGTTTGGTTTAGTTGGACTCTGGAATGAAGAAAACTGTTTCAGCAGTTGGTTTGTGCAGAGTACTGGACTCAGTGGTCCAATGATCAGTAACATGTCCTTAATAGCATCTTGTATAGGAGATTGATTCATTCATTTAGTGGCTCCACAAAATTCTCATTAGGACCTTGTTAAGCACAAATGCAAGAAGGAAGAGGAACACATCTGGGTGAGTGATTAATACTCTCCCAGTTAGTAAGATGTTGATTTTCAGCAAGGAGGATGTGAAGAGTTTCTACAGCTAATGCTTTGAGAAAGTCCTTACTTAAAATGCTGTCTTTGGCTTGTTGAAACCTTTTGAATTGAGCTGGATTTCTATTCTGTGTAAAAGGAGAAGTAATAAATGCTTTGAAATGCTTGATTTAATTGGGGGGGGAATCCTTACTAATTTGAATTAAGGGAAAATGCTGGTTAAGATTTGAATTGCAGAAGCACAATCCAGCAGCAGTGCTGGCTGAAAATAATGTCATCTTCTGTGGAGAGGCACAGTTTTGACAAAATGTACTCTTGATTGTTTCCTGCATACAGGACGGGGTGACATTCAGCCCCAGCTGGATAGTGCTTTACAAGATGTCAATGATAAGTACCTGCTGCTTGAAGAAACCGAGAAGCAAGCTGTCAGAAAGGCTCTGATCGAGGAGCGTGGTCGATTCTGTGCTTTCATCTCGATGCTGCGCCCTGTGATCGTAAGAGCTCTTCGTTTTCAGTCAGTACAATTCACAGATTAGATAAGTGGCCAAAAGCCTCTGAAGAGAGCATCTCATTGTGTCTTAGGAATGAGTTTCTAGAGCCAAAATTTAGCCTGTGTCTCTGTCTAGCAAGTGGTGAGAGTTGGGACCTTTCGTGTAGGCACTCGGAGTAATTCAGCAATGGGAAACACTGAATACCTTCAAGGTGACTGACGGGTAAACAATGGGCACAAAGACTGAAGTCAGTTAAAGTATTTGAAAGAAGAACTCCAGAGAAGTAAAATGTTTAACCACTGCATCTGATGTGGCAGAGTGTGGGGAGGGCCTGAAATGTACAGAATGGCCTTGAAGCAGGAAGGCCCAGTTTGTCTCCTGAGGGTGGCAGACAAAAAGGCACAAGACCTCAAGGCTCTCCTATAACTTGTTTCTGGTAGATGCTAATTTTGATGGAGGAGGCAGATGACTGGACCTTCAGAGTCTGTTATTCTTAAAATTATTTACTTCCAAACAGTTTTATGACCACATTAGAGCAGCCAGACTGATCTGCAGGATCAGACACTGCTGGAAGTTTGGTACCAGTGGCCTTGGCGGTGGCCGTGTCCATGTTGCACTGCATGTGATTCTTCCAGAATCCAGTGTAGAGCTCTGCATGTGGGTGTCAGTGCAGTTTTATCTCGACTGTGTCTAACTCTGTACAGAGGAGATTTGGGTATATCCAGCCTGTAATGCCACTAAGCCAGCGTGATTCTCTTTGCTTCCATCACTGCTCTCTTTTTCTGCGGCTCTTGGCTGTGCAGGGGAGGTGATGGCTTTGCCTTGCTCTGGAGTATTAAGGAAATACATGTGATAGTAAGGCAAAGGTTTTTCCTTTGTAACCCTGACATTGAGTCATCTGCATTGTGTACTACACACATCAAGAGACATTTTTCTTCCTCTTGCTCATAGCTTTAAATTCTCCATGCAGAAAGGTTATTGTCCAAAAAGATTGATTTTGGGTAGCTGCTTGTAACTCACCCACCATTTTTTCAGTGTTATCTTCCTGGTAGTTAAATTGCATGTGATGGGATTTCTGGGAGATTTGCAACAAATTTATACAACTGAGGTCCTTTAAAATATTTAGGGGCGTAAGCTGCATGAAAACATCTTGCAACTGCAACATTATTGGTTTTAGTATGTCTAAGCAGCAGCTCTTCATTCCTAGAGGAATATTTTTTTTGGCATGATGCAGTGTAAGCAGTCAATGCAGAATAAGGTTACTTAGCTGTCACAGAAAGTTTTGGTATTATGAGTTGACTGTAATTAGCACAGTGAAGCTTTTTAATTTCAAAACACTGAAATTTTATTATTTCCATTGACATATATTGGACATTTATATATATATATATTAATAACCTGTGTTGAGAGGTTTGGTTTAGTTGGACTCTGGAATGAAGAAAACTGTTTCAGCAGTTGGTTTGTGCAGAGTACTGGACTCAGTGGTCCAATGATCAGTAACATGTCCTTAATAGCATCTTGTATAGGAGATTGATTCATTCATTTAGTGGCTCCACAAAATTCTCATTAGGACCTTGTTAAGCACAAATGCAAGAAGGAAGAGGAACACATCTGGGTGAGTGATTAATACTCTCCCAGTTAGTAAGATGTTGATTTTCAGCAAGGAGGATGTGAAGAGTTTCTACAGCTAATGCTTTGAGAAAGTCCTTACTTAAAATGCTGTCTTTGGCTTGTTGAAACCTTTTGAATTGAGCTGGATTTCTATTCTGTGTAAAAGGAGAAGTAATAAATGCTTTGAAATGCTTGATTTAATTGGGGGGGGAATCCTTACTAATTTGAATTAAGGGAAAATGCTGGTTAAGATTTGAATTGCAGAAGCACAATCCAGCAGCAGTGCTGGCTGAAAATAATGTCATCTTCTGTGGAGAGGCACAGTTTTGACAAAATGTACTCTTGATTGTTTCCTGCATACAGGACGGGGTGACATTCAGCCCCAGCTGGATAGTGCTTTACAAGATGTCAATGATAAGTACCTGCTGCTTGAAGAAACCGAGAAGCAAGCTGTCAGAAAGGCTCTGATCGAGGAGCGTGGTCGATTCTGTGCTTTCATCTCGATGCTGCGCCCTGTGATCGTAAGAGCTCTTCGTTTTCAGTCAGTACAATTCACAGATTAGATAAGTGGCCAAAAGCCTCTGAAGAGAGCATCTCATTGTGTCTTAGGAATGAGTTTCTAGAGCCAAAATTTAGCCTGTGTCTCTGTCTAGCAAGTGGTGAGAGTTGGGACCTTTCGTGTAGGCACTCGGAGTAATTCAGCAATGGGAAACACTGAATACCTTCAAGGTGACTGACGGGTAAACAATGGGCACAAAGACTGAAGTCAGTTTGTGTTCTCTATGCATTCCAGCCTGAGACATTGCAAATGCAGTTTTTTCCACTGTTTTTCTTCTAACATCACATTTTAATATAAATCCTTCTTACTCCTACTCCAGTGCTAGGACTGATAAATGTTTCAAGACCTCCCCTGTGTATATAATGACATTACCTGACAAATTGCAGGCTGCTTCCATGCAGTTTTCTGATAGCTCCTTTCCTTCTACATGACTGTTTTTCAGCTCGTTGGAAAGGTTTGAGTAAATTTTCATCATCTCAGGTTGTCTGAAGCCTGACAAGGAATTATTCGTGGCTCTGCACAAGCGAGGTGCATTTCTGAAGGGTCACCAGTGTACTGGGAAAATGTTCCCAGTGCTTGTTTACAAAGAGCATCAGTCTCAACAGAAAACCATAGTTAGAGAAGTAGGAAAGTCATGGCTGAGCAGGAGGAGGTGGATTCCAGACTCAGAGGACCTGGAAGAAATGGTAACTAAGGAATTACTGTGGTAGTTTACAGTGCAGAAATCATCATCTGAGTTAGCTGTCGATATAATTTGATCCAAAATCAATCTCTGTATTAATGCTCTGTACCTGTATAATTCCTTTAACTTTATCAAAAACTATGAATTTAACCCCTGTTTACACTCAAGCTTAAAATTGTTAGGGCACGTTAGTGAGTATACATAGAAGAGATACATATTTGTCAAGTGCAGCAAAACTGACACTTTTTCTGAAGATGTCACAAAAAGAAGGCTGAGACTTACTTATCTTGTTAATAAGAGAAAAAATTTCTGGGCCTCAGAATTTATAGCAATCTTAAAGTAGTTACAGAATCCTAAATTAATATTTCAAACTTTTGTAATTTCTTAATATGCAAAGAAAAAGCAGCTCCACTGGGCATCTCCCCAGTCATCAGCAAAATGAAAAAGGTCATACATTGTGTTACAGGTCTGATTTTTAAAACCAAGGCTCTGGTTAGCCTTGCTCATTTTTTCTTTTCAGGAAGAAGAAATATCAATGTTAGGAGAAATAACCCATTTACAAACCATATCAGATGACCTGAAAAGTCTCACCATGGATCCACACAAATTGCCATCCTCGAGTGAACAGGTTAGCTCTTGTTACCTGGCAAACATTTTATTTGTGGCTTGCACCACTTTTCCTTTTGTGTTGTGAGGAATATTGACTACTAGTGTTTAGTGGCTTAATGTGATGTTTTGTAGAAGCTTTACTGCAGCAAGGTCATTTTTAACATGAGCAATTTTTTAAAAACCATTTTGTTTTGAAAATTTGTGTTTAGGGGCTGAGTGCCCCTGAAATACTTGGTGAGACCAGAATGAAGTGGTAGCAGTAACACTCTGAAGGGTATGAGGATGCCTGATTTCTGCGGAGAGTGTATGAGAAATGAGTGTCATCTCCTTGTCCTACGTTTGAGCATCCCTGTCTTTTTGTAGTCACAAAATTGGTGGGGTTGTGTAGCTTGATGGAGTCTGACATATGAGCATTTTTCCATGCTGTCCTTAAAATGGATAGGAAAATGTGTGTCATTAAATGAATCCAAATAGGACATTTTTCTCCAACCCTGCTGTGTGAACTCAGCTTTTTTGTCATACTTTAATCACCTTGTCATTGACCTAGAAGTGCAAAGTGTTGTGGTTGAATACTAGATCTTCAATTAATTGTTTAAAATGTTACAGTACTTCAACTCAAAGGCTGTAATAATTTTTTAAGTCAAAACAAACAAAACAGACAAAAACCAGAAAAACTTCCTTAATGCAAAAAATAAATCTCCAATTTACTTTTTAAAGATTTTTTTCCATTCAAACCTGAACTTTCCCTCTGTGGTGGCAGAAGGCTTAGTATTGAATTATCGTAGTACCAGGAGGGCCAAGGATGAAACCGACTCTCCAGTGTGATACAGCGTAATTTTGCGAGAGAACTGAGATTGAGTCAATTGGCACTGATCGTTTGTAGCAAGGATGAATGTTGTATGACAAACAGATGCTTTCTATTAATAGAGGGAAAATATTTCCACATCCTTGATGCTATTGATTATCTTTCATCAGGTAATTTTAGATTTGAAAGGTTCTGATTACAGCTGGTCTTACCAGACTCCTCCATCCTCTCCCAGTACTACCATGTCCAGAAAATCTAGTGTTTGCAGGTAAGTCAATTGGTAATACCTGGTTTTTAACCTGTTTGGGGGCAAAGGGAGGCAGGTTCAGACTGTGATACGGATTTGTATACATTCTTAAATCTTAAATAACAAGTCTTACTGAAACAGTCCCTCATGGTCTTTATTCATTTAAGTGTGTGCTGGGAATATTAAAAAGGATGGGCATGACTGAACAACTTTTGAACTCAAAACAACTCGAAGATGCTTTTGATTCAGTTCTCTTGAATCCATTTTGGGTCAACGAGCAGACTGTACTGATCTAAACTCTGAGATTGTTCATTCATAATTTCCTTTTCTGTTTTTCATGTGATGGCTTTTTAGATTATTCTAAGTAGCTGTTACTAGTCAGTAAGTTAAACTGTTAGAAAGGGAAAACATCCTTGGCAATTGCCCTATCAGTCTGGTAGATGGAAATGCTTTTTTGATACAAGTTTTTTTGACTGTTTAATGCTGTCTAATGCTGTCCTGAAATATGTTGAAACACTGGATTCTGTCTGTGCTTTCTCTGTAAAAACTGTTTTCTCTCATAAAAACAGTTTATTAGCATGTTGCCCCCATATCCTGGTGTCTACATTTACTCTTTCCTTTTACTGAAAAGGAAGATGCCCTGTTGTGTATTCTGCTCAACACGTCTCTAGCTGCTCTCAAATGATTACCTTTCAGTTTGCTTTATGAATAATGTACTACAGGTTCCCTGTGTATGAGCAAAGTTACCTACAGCATGTCAGAGCAAGTGAACACAAGTTCCATGTACCTACTTGTCTCTGCATGCAGATATATATAAAAAAGTCAGAACTTTTATATATATATATATGTGAAAATGTGCATATTTAGAGCAATGAGCACAGGCTTAAAGATGCAATATCCTGAAGCTGTAAAAGAAAATGGCAAAAAATACCTCAAAAATTCATCATGTCTTCCTAATCAATTTAATCTTTTCGTATGGTAAAAACCTGTATGGCACAGACTGGTGTGTGTGGGTAAAATACAGCAGAGCTCCTCTTCCTCTGCTCCACGCTTCCTTGTGCATCTCCTTTGTATGTGCCATTTGTGTACAGGAGGTGCAGGCCTTACCCATGTATCCTTCAGAGCCATCCCTCAGGCCAGGCTCCTGCCAATGGAGCAGGAAGCTGCCTTCAGGTTGGTGCATCCTGCTAGTCCTGCTCAGCCACCCCGGCAGGAGATTCCAAAAGCTCCCACAGTGTGGCTGGCATGTCCTTACTGTCATGAATGGATTCTGAGGATTAAAAATCAATCTCTTTCTTTGAAAAATCACATTGGTTTTTTTTCATGGTTATTAATTTGGGGGTTTAATTCTATGGTTGTCCTATTAACTAAAGCTCCATACCCAGCAGCTTGGCTTCATTCTGTGTGCTGTCACATGTTTTTATCTGGTAGGAAGCCTTCAAGTGAGCAAAATGAGTCCCAGGTACTCTGAAGTGTGGGGGGTTGGTGATACTTTCAGAAGTCTCACACTTTGTCCTGCTGGCTGTCTCCAGCAGCATGTCTAGAGGCAGACTTTTAGATGCACTCCAGTGTCTTTGGTCCTCCTGCTAGAAATCACATTGGATATCTGGGCCAAATGTAAGTCAGGAACAGGAGAGAACCATCAGCAGACAGTTTTTGAGCAAGTGCTGTGCGAATCGTAGGGAGGGCATGTAGTGATTCCTTCATCCCTAGCCTGAGTTTGAAGTCTAAGTGATTAAGATTTGATCATTTGAGTGACACTGAAGATAAAATGCCATTTTCTCTCTGGTCGCCAGGGATACTGCAGCTGCTTATGGTTCTTTACTGATATATATGTGCATATATATATATTTTTTTAATTTGTCAACATTTTTCTTTTCTGGTTTATGCTGCCTGTTGCTAGAGACATGTGGAATGTTAATTGTACTGTATATGGGTCTCTCCCCACCCCTCCCTTGTGTCTTTTCCTCTCCCCTTTCCTTTCTCTGTTCCTTTTGTCTCTCACAGCAGTCTGAACAGCGTTAACAGTAGTGATTCCCGGTCCAGTGGCTCGCACTCGCACTCACCTAGTTCACACTATCGCTATCGCAGCTCCAATCTGCCTCAGCAGGCACCCATGAGGCTGTCCAGTGTGTCCTCCCATGATTCTGGATTCATGTCCCAGGATGCTTTCCAGTCCAAATCGCCATCCCCCATGCCACCAGAAGCACCTAACCAGGTACGTGCAAGCATGAGAACAAAAACCTGAGTGTGAGCTGGACTCTGTAACTTGGCTCACCTTTCAGAAACAGGATCTGATGTGGTTTTGTGGTACCTTGGAGTCAGTTTAAACATTGAGGGTAAGGTTTGTCTCAGTGCATTTCATTTATCCAAAAGCTGGGCCTCTAGCAGGAGTGATTTACGCTGCTTTTGCAGTTAGCACTGAAGAAAGGGATGAGTCACTCTTGGATGATGTAGTTTTCTCTCTGGCCCTGGAGGGAGCCTCGATGCCTAACTTTTAGATAAATACAGGCAACAAAGGGCAAGAAGTCCCACCTTGTAGGAGGGAATAATATTCACTTTACCCACTGAGATTACCACTTAATATGCTGCACAGGTTGCAAGTGGTTAATATCTGGTGGCTCTTTGCTCTTTAATGGGGACATACTGATGTCAGAACAGCCTTTTGACAGCCATAGTACTGATACTGGTGGCTTTGGCGTCAGAGAGACTTAACTTCATTCCTCCCCTGCAGAGGATCTGGGATACTCTAAATGCTACCAGCATTATCATATGGAATTGGTTTTGCCATTTTTTATGACACCCATTTCTATGGATAGACTTGCATTTTGGACTCTCAGTTAAGCACCTTGCAGAAATAAGGTTTCTGCATGAAAATGAGAGGTGTTCTTAATTCTTTTTGGAACTCACAAGAAAGGAGTATTTGTATAGTAATATATGATAACATCCTGAAGCCAGTCAAACTAAGAGGATTTCACTACAAATATAAGCAAAACTTCTCCTGAGCATTTTTGGGTCTGCAGAAGGAAATTGCCACTCTATTTGTTCATTACATCGTTCCTCTAAAAACTCGCTGGCCATCTGCAGGCAGAGGTTTGCAATGCTCCATGGCCTGTATCTTCCAGCACCTGAATTCTCTTTGCTGCTTTTTTTTTTTTTTTAAGAAATCACACAGCGACTGTAATATTTTTAAACAAGGCTGAATTGCCTTCTCACATTATAAATCCCTTTGAAAATCTTAGCTGCAAACTGAAGTGAACCTAATGTCCTGGGTGTTACTCACTTTAATACACCCTGAGGTCACTGGAGAAGATTGTCTTTTACTTTTAAAATGTAGTTGCACTCCTTTTCACATGTTAGAGAGTAGGTAGTTCTGTAGGCATGGTTGGGGAGTGTTAATCCTCATAGTCAGCAAGTGTTAGTGGTTATCAAGTGTCACCTGCCCGTGTAAACTACCCTAGACCACCTTTGATAGCACACAGATCCTTGCCTTCTGCAGAACATTTAATAAGTAGTACCCTTAGAGAAATTTTTAAGGTATCATCCAAAACAACACTGGTTCATTTAGGCTTGGAACACATTCTCAAGGGAAGTTCAATGGTTTTTAAATACATTTACTTTACTCATTTTAATAGAAATGCTTTCTTTTCAAATGATACCTTTTCTGTCCCCAGTCTGGACACATCAGCTTTTTTTATAGATTACATCCTGAAGAACTTTGTGCACACTAATAAAATGAATGTTTTGTTTAGATTGGCTATGGCTAACCTAAGTGAAATGCAAAAAAGTAAATGAGCAATAATAAACTGGAATAGTAACAAGGTAAGGAAGTTGACTTTTAAGATAGATACATCAGTTACACGTGCTAGCATCATCTTTGGTTTTCATAATATTCACTGCATAAAAGGGCAGTAATCCACATGATGATGCTGTGTTTGCAGACAAGGATGTAACTTTGCAATTGCTCTTAGCATGAAAAAAACCAACACCTCTCTTTGCAAATTCCCTTGTTAAGCAGAGGAGAGAACTTAGGCTGGTATCAGGTGGCAGAACATCCTGAAAGTTGATGGGAGTCATGCTGATTTACACCAGCTAAGTTCATATGCTTTCACTTCATTTTAGAAGCTGTCCATAAGGTTGCAAACTGATCCCAGCATCACTTGAGCTATTCATGAGCTGTGGAAGGCTGCAGCAGTGTGACAAGTGTAGTGTGTTGGTATAACAAATGGGTATGTGCTCTGTATGTCTCTGGTTCTGTTTACCTTTATGCAGAGGAAAAGGTAACAGATCATTGCCTGGCCGCTTCATCTTTGCTTAAGTGTCTTGCTTTCTATGTTCAGCACTAAGTAAATTGTGTGTGTTGTGCTGACAGATAACTGTGACTGTGAGCTGACCAGCAGCTGTTCAGTAGGCAGCGTTACCCCGTGTTGTGTGTCTCTAACCAACTGACAGATCTCCCTGTGGGGCTGTGCTTGGAGCATCGGTGCTGGGTGGGGAGGAGGCTGCTGCTCTGTCTCAAACACTGATGTTGTTGTTTCTAGTAGTGACACTGAGGAGACAGAAAAGCAAGCTCTGGAACCAACAAAGGAAATTAAAAGCTGTATATCTTGTGCAGGTGGACACTTTGATGATGTTTCCTAGCTACATGCTGTGGCATATGCTGGATCAACAAAGCCCTTTTTGTTTAATAATGAATTCTAGAAAAAAAAAAGTAGAAGGGGGCTATGTAAAATTCCCATATTATAGGAATGTGAGTATATGAGCTATGTGAAGCTATTACATATATAAGCTCACCTACATTTTAGACAAGCGTTACTGAAAATTAAACTGAATTTCCTCAAAATCACGTATTGGGGGGTGGGGAGTTGGTGGGAATCTCAAACAAAGAGTAACTGGCGATTGAAACAAGATACAGACTATACCAGAGGAGAGATCTCTGACAAAATGAAGACTGCTTTCCAGCCTGTAGTTGTTAGTAAGAGTAGTAAGTCTTTACAAGTATCACACTTTGCATAGAAGATAGGAAAAAAAGCAGTTATAAAAACAGACTCTGCCCTTTCACTGGTGTGTGAGGATCACCTTTCTGCAGCATTGCTGGGAATAAAAGTGTTATCCTGTAGCATGTGGCTGTACCTGTGGGAAGGTCACTGTAAAAGGCTTTAATCATAATTAAAGAGGGACATTTGGGCTTAGCTGAACAGCTGGAAAAGCATCACAGGTCTCTTTCAGGAGTGGAGCAGTTTCTTTAAGTGCCAGATGTAAGGTCAGCCATGGCCAACATTGCCCTTGGCACGCAGTGACCTCATGCAAAGCCCTTCTGACAGACCTGCTGGGAGCACAGAGTGGCTTTTGGATGGATGCTGGATGTGACTGGTGCTGCTAAACCCACTCATGCCCTGTGTAGTAGACAAACTGAGGCCTGGGAGTATCTGTGATCAAATGATGTGATAGTAGTATAGTGATGTTTGATTCTGGGGATGATAGTAGTAGGATCCGCTGGATTTGAAGTGAACAGTTGGATTTTATAGGCTGCTTGTGACTTCATGGAGATGAAACCAAAGGGAGACAAAGAAGCAGGTGAAGATAAAAAAGTAGATGTGCTGTCAGACAGCAGAGAGATTAGTATTGTTAGAATGCTCTGGAAAGCACTTTCACTAAACAGTGAAGTAGGGGGAAACTGAGTGTGAAGTTGCTTCTGCATGTACAGGTTATAAAGCTGGAAAAATTTTGCTTTTGAGGAGATTCCATTGCTTGAAATAGCTGCAAGTTAGAATAGGGGAAATAAATTGTTACAGCTATTCTGTTTCCCATTTAAATTAAGAAATGCTTCCAGATCAGACCTTAAAAAAACCACTCCCAAAAACAAACAAATTAAAAAAAACCCCACCAAAAGCAAACAAACAGAACAAAAACCAAAATCAACTCCAAACTGAAATGCATCTGTAAGTTACCACCAGATATTAGTTTCTCCTAAAATTCCAAGTTGTTTCCCCACAGTTTGTCCCTGACTAGAAAGAAGGGTCAGTAGAGACAGATTCCTGGAAATGAGACAATTTGAGGAGGTGACCTTGAGTTACTACCCAGAGCTTTTTGAAAAGTAGCTGAGACCATCTTCCAGTGACTCTAGAGGGACATTGGACCATGCTCATCATTAGGATTTGGTCTCCCTGGAAACCCTTGTCCAGGAAGCTCTTTCTCCTATTTGAGAAAGGGAGAGGGTTAAGAAAGCAGTGCTATGTTTGAATGGAAAACATAGCAAACAAAAGATGCAAGTAATCCAAGATAACCATGGTCCTTTTATAGGTTAGTTGGACAGCAGATGGAAAATGTAATTGTACAGTCCAGTAGCCCAAAAAATCTTTTATATCCCTGCTGGAACTCATGCATACCACACCAAGTAGCAGGCCACTATCCAAGACCAAGCCATGGCTCATCTGAGAGACCAGACACCAAGCTGCACTTGTACAAATGTACATTTGGGGCACTGCTTGTCACTGCAAAGCACAGTTTTAGCTTTATAGTGTTAACTTTAAGCTTTTCGCAGAAGAGATGGTTTTAGAACAGAGCAGGACTGCCATTATTTCAGCTGTGGGAAAAAAATGGCTAAAGTGGAAGAACTGATTTTAAAAACTATTCAAACAAAATTTTTAAAAAGGAATCTACTAAAACAAGTTGAAAACATCTGCTTGTCAAATTTCTCTCACCATGGGGTGGGGAAATTGCAGAATTTGTAGAAATTACTCTGTAGAGCAGAAATTGCTCTGCTCTGTGTGTGTGGTCCCAGGAGAGGTTGTGCCAGGGAATGTGCATCTAGAACAAGCACTGCACAGTCTAAGGATTCTTTGTCCAAGCAGTAGCTGTGCAGTTTCTGTTTTCACTCCCTCATGTACTTTATGCTAAGAAGTGATGGGTGGTCTGTGCTTCCCACACCTGGGTCCAGCCATTCAGGACTGCCTCTCCAGTCTGATCCAAGCATCCTTTGACCTGCTGCCAGTCATGTTTTCCTTATGCTTTTCCTTCAGGAGTTCAGTTTCTTCTGCCTCCCTCTCCATTGTTTTCTCGCTGTTGGAATCCTTTTGTAGCAAGACCAGGGGTTCCCTTTCTCTGTGCTTTGCAAGTGTCTGAAGACAAGGAGAGCCTGTTTCTGTACCATGACCTCTTGCATTTCCTTCACCTTTCAGGATGTTTTCCCCATGACATCTTGGTTCCGCCTTTTTCTAGCTTTTCTTGCTGAAAATGGACACACTGAATTAATGGGAGAGTCCTTTTTGTCATCTTCTTTTGCTTTGGAGGAGTCACTTTATTGCAAAAATAAGTTCATCAATTCCAGTGTTTTTTTCCCCGTACACCAAGTAAATGGAACAATTCTTTGCATCTTTAGAATCTGCATTTTTGACCTTTTTTATCTATTTGCTACATGCATCTTGGTAATAAACCCCATCTGTGAGCTATTTCTACCATTACTTGACACAATCTTGTGAAATTTCTGTCTTGTAGACACAAATAGTGTATTAGATGCAAACTCCCAAGTTCTTAGTTGTCGCCCTTGGGGCATCTGTAGAAAACAAGGTAGCATGGGAGATGCCATGCTTGGAACTCAGACCCTTAACTGTCCGTCCTGCCATGTGCAGAGTATGCAGACCCAGGAGGGTCATTTGAGCCGTAAGTAGGAGGTTTCAGACAGCATTTTCTGTAATTACATTTTTCTCTCTTGGTTTTTTCCTGGCCAGACCATAACACTAGTGTGAGTATTCTCATGAGGCTTCTTTTGCTGAGGTACCTGGAATGTCAGGCAGAACTCTGGAATTTAGTGTAAAAGCTAGTTTTCTATAATGAATTTTTCTCTAGGGACAGAGGCAATAGTCTCATCTCCATTTAGTGCACCTTGCTTATGTCTGATGGCAGTCCTCTGCAGCTCATCTTTGTCAGTATTGTTATTTTTAGAGGCTTTTCTCCTGTAAAAGGACTTGGATAAATCAAGAATGTGACAAGTTCCTCTAGATATCAAGCCACTGCCTCATCAGGTACCCCACTTTCAGTGCTCTCCTTAACAGCCATGTGTCATTTGTTGCTGTTCCCTCTGTTCTTACCTTTACCTCAACTCTTACTGCACTTTGAATATAAGCCTTGTTAGGTGACATACTTGTACCCTAAACATGTTTGACAGGTCACCTGCAGATCTGATCTCATGTCAGCATAGGGTGGGATCAGTGTTATTTATATAAAATACTCTGTCACTCTACATGCTTTAAAAAATTTTAACAGCCTTTGAAAAATTTCACTTAAATCAGTTTATCAGTAAGCTCAAGATGCTGATACCATGTTGACTTCTCAGCTGCCCCAGTACTCTTCACCAAAATCCTTATGGTGACAGTGTTCTGTCCTGCGAGACCTACATCTCCTTTTACTCAGGCAGCTTGGCTGTACATTACCCATATGTAGCTCCTGGTGAGCAGTGAGACAATTTGTGGGTGTTAGGAGTATTTGCTTCTCTGCACTGCCTCATATCCAGCTGTCCTTCCATTGCAAACTCACCCCAGATTTTACCTAAGGTTAACTCGTGAAATTTTATTTCAGGTGAGATTTCCCTTCCTTTTCAACATGTTATTCCTTGAAATCTCTGTCTTTGCTACACAAACTTGATAAAAGAGCACATTCTCTCTGCTGTCATAAAACACCTTGGATAGACTTGTTTCACAGGTCCTTGGGTACTAAACGGTGAATTGGTCTTGCTACTATTGAATTTCTGACAGTGAACAGAGCTCAGTACTGCGCTGACAACTTGGCCAGTATTCTTGACCATTTCCAAGGTCTCGATGAGACCTGGATGCACATCCCTACAGAGTAGGATGCCACTTCCAAGGGGGAGATGTGGAAGAGCATTGTAGCTGGTAAAATGGTCCATGTGGTTATTCCACTTGGCCTTTGTGTAGTTGGATTAGATGCTGTTGTAGAGGTCTGGCAGCAGCAAAGGTACATAAAGGTGTGCACTGAAAATTGGAGAAGTTCCTAGATAGGAGCAAAATGTTTGATGTGTTCAGTGGACATTTTATGTCCTGCATTTTCCTTCACTCTCCATCGAAGCCCCTGGTATTTTCTGTCTCTGCTGCTAGGAGAAAGCAGGTGGCAAGCACATGTCACCACTTCTGCACTCAGCAGAGTGCATGTGCCTTCCTGCTGGCTGCTGGGTAGGAGGGTTTTAGTCAGAGTGCTTTTGGTGTATGCATCCTACCTGCAGAGGCACATGCATACAGGTCATGCACTTTGGAAACCTCCAGTTTTGGTAAGTATCACTTCTTTCTCTGTTCCATAATACTTGAACTCAGACGAGCTTTTCACAAGCACTTGGCAGATCAGAATATATGAGAACTTGTGAATATAAGTGACATTTGCTACTCCATGTTTTAAATCTAAAGTTTGTGTCTTTGACATACTGATGATCTGCTTTTCTGTATAAATCAGTTGTCTCAGTACATTGCATGTTTGGACCACAGGTGCCCTAAGCTCCCCCAGCTTCTCGCTCTGAGACAGCAGCAGAATTGAGACACTGAAATTGTAATGAGGAGTTGAGATCACTGCCTCAATTCCCTCATTCCTAAGTAGTGTGGCAAGTTCTCGCATTAAACAAATGGCTTATTTTTTTTCGTAGATTTCCTGAACATTAGCAATAGTTTTGAGCAGTTTCTAATTGATTTTTAAATCCTAACCCTTTGCTTTTCTCATCCTTCCCTCTCTCCTGTGTGTCTCTGTGTATGTGCTTTTTGTCTTTTTGTTTGTGATTTTTTTTTTCTTTTCTGGTGGCTTGTGTATACCTTTCCCTGCGTTGCGGTGCTGTTTTATGCTGCAGAATTCGTCCAGCTCTGCCTCTTCAGAAGCCTCTGAAACCTGCCAGTCAGTGAGCGAGTGCAGTTCCCCCACCTCAGTCAGCTCAGGCTCCACCATGGGGGCTTGGGCCTCCACAGATAAGGTGAAAAACTTCATCTCCAAGACGTACAAACCTATTAGCTCATTATCCAAACTCTGCAACATTTGGACAAAAAAAAACTGTGCATGGGTTGCAGTCAGGATTCCTCTTGGTGAAGATGAGAATAGGAACTGTTGCACACTCCCTTGGAAATTAATCTGTTTGAATAAAAACCACAATTGCCTTTAAACTAGCTACTAGGAGAAGCTACAAATTGGGCATTTTACAGAAGTAATTTTCTAAGAAAAGCTCATTCTCCACTTTTTCTACTCAGAGAGATTGTGGAATGCTGCCCAGACCCAGCTGTTTGCCTGACAAAAAGCACCTTCCCCAGGTTGTGCTGTTTGTGGCTTCTCCCCTCTCTCCCCTTAGGTAGCACACATTACACTGAGTAATGGGAGGTTGTTTTTTGGCCAAAAAGGAAAGCAAAATACACATGGTTGGAACAAATTACATGGGATACACTGAATTGGGGGAGGAAGTGATAGCAGTCTCCTTTCTCATCTGATAAATCCTTGCTGTTGGTTTTAGTTGTTTTTTTTCTTCCATATCATCACACAGCCAGAACACGTCATGTTTGAAGGCTGTATGCTTTTCCCCTCTGTCCAGCTACACAGACTAAATACCACTAATGCAAATGCCTTCAGGATTGGAAAAGTTCTGGTTTTATTTCAGCAGTCTGCAGGGTACCTAAATTACAAAGGCTTTTTCACAGTGTGCTGCTTTCATGGACAGAAGGCAAAGCTGCTCAGCCTGGAAACAATGACCGCTAGATTGATGCCTGAAATTTGTTATAGATAACAATTTTCAGGCAATCTCACTTCTGAACCAAACGTTGTATCAATTTTCTGGTTTTTATTCGCAGTGAATTGAAGAGCTTCCTTTCTTTTGTTTTAAGATAGAGATTTTCTCCCTAGAACATCAGTCACAGTGTATTTTCGTATTCATTCTGTTTATATTAATTTCTCTGTTTTTGTTTTTATTTGTTTCATTTCCAGTTGTCTAATGGGTTTTATCACTGTAGTTTATCAAGTGACCCATCCGTAGCTTCAGTTGGTGCAGGTCCTTTCCCTCATTTCCCGCCTGTCTCCCGCGCGTGGACTCGGGCTCCCTCAGCCCTCCTTCCAGACTACGTTCATTATTACACCATTGGGCCAGGCATGTTACCATCATCTAAGATCCCTAGCTGGAAGGTTTGTGTTCCTTTTGTTGCGGCAGTCCTCACCTTCTCATACCAACAGCATGCACACGGCAGTTGTTGCTCCCTTTCAGTCCATGTAATTACTGGTTGATTTGCTCTGTTTGGTATCACTCTGAATGGGCACTGCATGGTGAAAATCAGACCTAAAATCCGGTTGTGGGTATTTCTGAATGACCTTGTGTGTTCTGGCACCAATTAAAAGATACCAAAGCTGACAACACCTAGGTAGGAAGGAATAGTTTAGATTGGGAACACTGGTGAAAGCACTCTTGTGCTCTGTTCAGGGGGAAAAGAGCTTATTTAGCACTATCAAAGCACTCACTTGAGCAGGGAGGGGCATCCAGTTGTCTTAGTAGGACCATACATTGGACGCCCCAACCTTCTCCCTGTGGCTGGGCCCATGGCTATAGGCAGGCACAATCTCCTAGATCCAGCTGGAGTGGTTTAAGAAGGTGCTCAGCACCAGGTGAACCCAAGTGGTGACTGATGATTTACTGCCACAGACTAGAAGTGCTCACCCAGCTCGTTTTGCTCTCTTGGGGAGACCACCAAAAAAGAGTGCAGTAACATCTTCCAGTTGCTCCAGCTGGATCTGCAGGGATCTTACTTGGCATCAGAACACGTCTGCTCTACTAGAGCCTCAAAGTTCATCCCTGCCAGGAGGTTCCCCTGGGAGACTCTGCCCTAGAGCAAGGGAAAAGGTCTTCTTGTCTGTTGCTTTGCATCTTCAGCAAGGCTGATGTGCAGTCAGCCGTAGCTGTGCAGATTTTAAGTGCCTGTGGATGGTTATATAATACTGCTTATGCACCACGGGACCCATGTATATATGTCTGAATTGAGATACCTTGTTACAGATCCCCCTAATCTCTCTCTCCAGCAGCTGGAGACTGTTGCGGTACACACACACAGGGTGGCCACAGTGGTCCTGGGGCTTCAGAGTCATTTGTTGTGTCTCTGTTAGAAGCACTTTCCCAATATATTTCACAGCAAAACACTTAGAGCAGAGACACAGTTGTCAAGGCAAAGCAGAGTTTCATATGTGTTAAAAAAACCAAAATACCTGTCCGTACAAGGGGGTATGTCAGTTCAACTGCCTTGCACTTCTCGTTCCTTGGACTGAGACACATCAAGAGCCCACAGTGTGGTTTTAGCCCGTCATTAATTGTCTATCAGAAGGCTATGGGAGGCTGCCCAGCAGGCAGCTGGGAGGGTGTGGGGCCCATTCTCATGTACAAATTTTTTCTTTCATTTTTAAAGCAGCCTTTGTCTCAGTGAAGGAAAACTGTTTTAGGACTGGGATTGCCCCTGAAGCAGCTGGCACTGGGGGAGCTGCTGCTTAGCACTGGTTCTGCATCCCAGCACAGGTCACAGATCAGTCCAGCTCTTTGTGTGCAGTGTGTGGGTTCTAGACACCCTCAGGATTTTCCTTAATAGAGCCCCTAGTGAATACAGCCCTCAGGGCCTGAGGAATTTCTGTTTCAAATTTAGCACCAGTAATTCAGAGTGAGGTTAGTCTTTGTGCAGTACAGATTATCATTATAAACTAGACTTCAATTAGTAAGTAAACTGAGAGATTACTCAGAGTAACTTGCTCCACTAATGTGTATGAAAAATCTGTTCAAGCCTAATTTTTCAGAACTGAGGACATCTGTAACAGCACATAATACTAGAACCTGTGTACATCTGGAACAGTTACATCACTGATTGGACATTTATGCATATCTTCTGCTGTGTGACAGTGATTTTTGTGCTTGAAATTCTGAAAATATAGGCTTTAACACCATGGAATTTCATTTAGATAACCTATAGTATCAAAATGTTAAATACCTTCATATAAGAATGCTTGGGTAGAATGGGAAATGTAGATTCCTTTTAATAAAGGAAATAGGTTTAATAAGTGCAGATTTTTAATATCTTCAAAATTAATTTATTTCTCGCCTTATTCAGAAAGGCATATCCAGTTTGATACACGATCTGTTGCATTAAAATTGCCCTTTTGCATAGTTTTGCCTGTAATTAAAGCACAGTTCCTGATGAAAGCTGTCCCTAACAAGCTCATTTCCTTAGGACTGGGCCAAGCCAGGCCCGTACGATCAGCCCATGGTGAACACATTGCAACGTCGCAAAGAAAAGTGTGAGCCAGATCTCAATGGAGCAGCTCAGAGCGGACCCCCCGCGCCCCCCGAGGACACCCAGAGGCCTCGGAGCATGACGGTGTCAGCTGCCACACGGGTGAAGCTCTCATTTCAAACACGCTGTTTGGTGTAAAGGAGATGGCCATGCTGTCTCCTGCCAGTACTTCTGATGCACTTTATGTTGTGTTCATCTGGGAAGTGCTACTGGTGTGGTGGTGCTGTGGTCAGTGGGAATCATGTGGGCAGGAGGGAATGCACCATTGGGTATTGACTTTTATAGAGCAATGGACTCCAAAGAAGCATCTGTTCCTAAGCCCAAGTAAATGGTCGGGCACAGTCCTGTTGGATTATGATGGTGACAAGCTCTGCTGGGGAGGAGAGACAGCTAAAAGTGGGTGAAGGTGACTGACCCTTGCAGGTGTAACAAGTCTCTTTCCTGTGTGTAAGCAGCAGGGTGAGGAGATGGAGGCCTGCGAGGAGCTGGCGCTCGCTCTGTCCCGAGGGCTGCAGTTGGACACCCAGAGGAGCAGTCGGGATTCCTTGCAGTGCTCCAGTGGCTACAGCACCCAGACAACAACTCCGTGCTGTTCAGAGGACACGATTCCATCTCAAGGTATGCATCCAGGAGATGTTCCTTTTTAGAACATTCCCACCCTGGCCACATTCACACCATGGTGCCAAGGAGCAGCTATTGCTTGCTGGCTTTGTAGTCAGCTGGGGAGGAAGACTGGCATTGCTGTTGGGAAGCTTTTTCCAGCTTGGAATGCAGCCTGGATTTTTTAACTACGTAGAAATCTGCATTGCTGTGTAGTGTACTGAACAATTGTATTTTTGTGTGCATCACTCCAATGAGTTTCACCTTAAGGAGGCCACCATTTTAAAGAGGGTCCTGATACCTTAGGCTCTCAAGGCATCATCCTGGAATTATAAATGACACTGGTATTGCATCCAGTACTTCTTGGGTCCTTTCTGAGCTATTGTCTCAGCAAATACACACTCACAAGCTTTGCTGTGTTCCATCAGCACTCTCAGTCTGCTCTTGGTTTCCCTTGGTGATGTTTTATTTCCTGCCTAAGCAGAAACTTTGTAATTGGAAAAAGAATCCATTGGAGACTTCAACTTGGGCATATCTGGGAAGCTGCAATGAGGTGTTGGGTTTTGTACCCTGTTTCAGAACCAGCAGCAAGCTGGGAGGGACCAAGTTTGGTATTTGCAGTTCAAGCCTTGTTTGCTCAGCTGGGGTGGTTGTGTTCTGCAGTCACAGGAGGCAGCAGGGCTTGTGGTGGGCCAAGCTTGGCTCAGCACTTAGGTGGAGAGGAAGGAACCCAGTGCAATTACTAAAGCTGAGGCTGAGTTTTCAGAGCTGACAGCTGGGTTTTACTTTGTTTACAAAATAAGCAGATTTGCTGCTGAAATCACTGGTACATGGTCCCCTGAACCCACTCACCTAATCTAAAGTACATTTTTCAAGTGTTCCTATCTACAAGTCATGGCATATGGCTTGTAGGATGCCAGTTTTGGTATCTTCACATTGATGACAAATATTGAGCTCATTCTCTTTCACAAGAGCCATGGGCCCCCTGCAGCTGTAGGATTGGTCTGCTGTGATGCCTTCAACCACGCAGTCCTCAAATCTTGGTCACAGAACCTCGGACTTTCTTCCTTCTGAAGGTGGAAACTCCCTTAATTCTTATGGACTCCCAGGATTTTAGGTTATCTGTACATACTTCAGACTTACCGATGTGACTCAGCTGTCTGCTCCAACTTGATCCTAACTCTGTCTTTTGGCATCAGTTTCAGACTATGATTATTTCTCTGTGAGTGGTGACCAGGAGGCAGAACAACAGGAGTTTGACAAATCTTCCACCATCCCAAGAAACAGTGACATTAGCCAGTCCTATCGCAGAATGTTTCAAACCAAGCGTCCTGCTTCCACTGCAGGTCTGCCAACCACACTGGGACCAGTCATCGTCACCCCGGGCGTCGCCACCATCCGACGGACCCCTTCGACCAAGCCTTCCGTCCGGCGCGGGACCATCGGCGGAGGCCCGATTCCCATCAAGACACCGGTGATTCCTGTCAAAACACCAACTGTCCCTGACATACCAGGGGGGCTGCCTGGTGCCCTTGCTGGCACAGAAGAGTGTCCCGAGCAAAATCCGGAATCTCCAGCAGCAGGAGATGGTGGGCAAGGTGTCACCAGCATGCCCTCATGGAGCGGGCAAGCGTCTGTCAACCCTCCGGCGCCAGGCCAGAAACTGGGTGCTGCCGAGGAGCAGAGGCAGGCGGGCCCCGAGAGCGAGGGGGAGGAGAGCGAGCGGGATGGGGTCGGCAGCCTGGCACCCGCGGGGCAGGGGGAGCTGGAGCCCAGTGAGCTGAGCCCCGGCGATGTCCCACAGGGGGAGGATATGCTCAACGCCATCCGGCGCGGGGTCAAGCTGAAGAAGACGACCACGAATGATCGCTCAGCACCTCGTATTTCCTAGGAGCAGAGGAGCTGCCAGACTGCTGAACACCGAGAAGGAACTGTGAGAAAACTAATCTGTCTCTATCCATTCCAATCTGTAATCAATGATTTTTTTAAGATACTCGGTAACAGACAGTCTGAAAGTACTCCGAAAGAGAAAACAAATGAAAGAGCATAGTAAGACATAATCTTCAGTGGTGTTTTAATTTGTAAATATCAATGATTTTGTTTCTGCATTTTTTTGATCTAAGTTACACTTTTAATTTTTTCTGAAGGTGCCAAATCCCATTTACCTTTTTTATAACTCTCTTTGTAAAGTTTTAAATCATAGGAGAAAAAAAAATGTCGAGTAGTTAACTTCAGCAAAGGGATTTAATGAAAATTTGGCTTTTTTGCAAGCTTTTGTAGTGCGCCTTGTAATAGTGAGATTAAAAAATAGAACAATGGGACTTACTACAGTTTAAGTCAAGCGATATGGAACAGATCCTCATTTAAGTATTAAAAAAAAGTTTGAAAAGCAGGAATAAAAATTGACAATAAAGCAATATATAATGCAAGGAAGAAACCTGCAGTCAGTAGAGTTATTGGGGGTAGTGGGGGGAGGGAGATGCCATCAAAATAGCAGATGCTGTTGCACAAAAGTAGCCTAGTAGGATATCAGAATAAGCCATATTGGATTGCAGTGTTTTGTTTCTGTAGGGTGTTTTAAAAACTGGGTTTTTCCACATTTCTTTTTTGACTGCACAGCACCAACTCTCAGTCACATGCATGCAGCCTTAACTGTGTAGGCTTGGTTCTTCCACCTTCACGTTTTGTTCCACTCATCCTTCCGCTGAATGCAAACAAGGACAACAGGCTTAAGGCAGTTATAAATGTGAAAACGTTCTTAAAATGCAAGCAGGGAGTTCTTAGATGTTATCAAAATGCCTTTTTCTGACTGTGCCCAGCAGGCTGGGCACCTTAGAAAGCCCAACTATTTTGAGAAAACACTTAAAAATTTGACCGATGAAACCAGCTTGTGATCCAATAAACTGCGAATGTTTCTTTCCAATACAGGGGCTTGTTTTTCTTAACTTCTTTTAAATGGCAGTTGATTGGCTTTTCTTAAAAACAGAAAAGAAAGGGGTGAGGGGTGGGTGGGGGGTGGGGGGAGATACTGGTTTTTTGATAATACCGGGAGTCTGATCACTGTAATCTTTTTTTGTACTTTTAAGTAATGTTTTTTGGCACGCTATTGATAGAATCATTAAGAGTTGGATTTTTTCCTTAAAGTAAATTGTTGCTGCAATACCCGTCTCCTAAAGCTGACAGGAATGTGCAGACCCCTTGGCATGACACGTGTTCCAATCACACAGTCCAGAAGGATGCTGTCTGCCCACCTACTGCAGACCCACATGTGGAGGGACACCAGACTTGTGGATCCAGGATTGTCTAAAAATGCACCAAATAACACACATAAGGGGCTGGTTTCTACCACACACTGCAGATTTCTGTTGGCTCCAGACTTGGCTACATGACCTCTTATCCTTTAATACATAACTGCATTGGATGTGAAACTTCTAGTAACTGTGTAGTCACTGTGTTCTATATGACATTTTACACTGCTGTGCTTGCTAAACTTTTTTTTTTGTTATGGCTTAAAAGCAAAAAGAAAAAAAAAAGCATGATCCTTAGAAAATATTAAACCTTTCTTTGAAAAACAAGCTCCTTATTACAGAATATAATAAACAGTAGTGCCTGTGGTGTAGCCCACCAATCTTGATACAGTAGCTGATGCATTGTGCAAATGAGGCTTTGAGATGGTTTTTGCATAAACAAAAACCGCTAGGAGATAATCTCAATAGTTAAAAGTGTTATTTAAACCTTTGAAATAAATGGATGTAACTGTACCCAAGTACAGCTTTTCACTTGTTTAGTTCTTAAACGTTAGTATAATCAGTAAAATTTAATATAAAATGTTGCCAAATTCAATGTAGAAAGAATGTGACAAAACACTTTGGATAGTTCTATTGTTTGTGTTTTTGCATATTGTAAAAGCAGTGTCACAGCTGAAAAATAAAATGTTTCTAATGGTAAATTATTGTGGTTTAGTTGCTAGTTTGTACTGAGAGTTGATCTCTCCCTGTGCAGTTTTTTGTTCTAAACTGGTATAAATAATTGCTGTAAGTGTGTCTCCCTTCTACATTGTAATGATTGCTTAAGCCTACATTATAAATAAAGAACTGCTGAAAAACTTCTGTATTTTGCTTCTTAAAGACTTTCTGCTTCCAGAGCATTGGATATCAATGGTGGCCTTCATCAGACATCTCAAGATCATGCAGGTTTCATCTGTGTGTAATAGAAGCAAGAGAGAATTAAAAAGCAAGTAAATAAAATTGCATATAGCTGTGTTTTACTGATGGGCACCAGCAGGGTAGCAGTGGAGCAGAAGTGCACTGCTAACGATGGAAATTCCCATTAAATAGTAACTGATGACATTTCCCTGCACCTCGCTGTTACCTGGCCAGGAAGCACTGGTAACTGCATTTTTGTGCATCTACCTCAGTGCTGGACCACAGTTCCTTAGGCCAGAGGAGGAAAATTGCTGCTGTCAACACTGCTCGTGCTACAGCCAGAATATATCAAGCACAACACCAGCACCATCTCCCACAGTTCCCCAGGTGACTGAAGACTTTCAGCTTTCTCAGCATTGAAGGCAGAGGGGGGAGATACTGCTCCCTCTTGGAGCTGCCATACAATAGCTCCGTTTATTTGCTTGCTGCTGCAATGATTGCATTTTTGTCTAAAGGTTTCCATTTGTCACTGCCCTGGGTTTATGAGGCCAGGTTTAGGTAGCTGGGGGCTACAGGGGTGGCTTCTCTGAGAAGCTGCGAGAAGCTTCCCCCATGTCCAACAGAGCCAATGCCAGCTGGCTCCAGGACAGACCCACCACTGGCCACAGCCGAGCCCAACAGTGATGGTGGTAATGCCTCTGGGATAGAAAATTTAAGAAGGGGAAAAAGTTGCTGTGTGACAGCAATAGCAGGCGGAGAGAAGAGTGAGAATATGGGAGGGAAACAGCCCTGCAGACACCCTGGTCAGTGAGGAAGGAGGGGCAGGAGGTGCTCCAGGTGCCAGAGCAGACATTTCCCTGCAGCTGATGCAGCTGTGCCCCTGCAGCTCATGGAGGTCCACGGAGGAACAGAGATCCACCTGCAGCCTATGCTGGAACAGGTGCATGCTCAAAGGAGGCTGAGAGCCTGTGGGAAGCCTGTGCTGGGGCACACCCCTGGCAGAACCTGTGGACCCGTGGAGACAGGAGCCCATGCCCTTAGGTCAGTTTGGGTCAGCTATCCTGAGTCCTGACTATGGCCCCTCCCAAGATCTTTCCCACCCCCAGTCCACTGGTGAGGGGGAATGCCAAGCGGACACCCTGGATGCTGTGGAGCACTGCTCAGCAGTAGCCAGAGCACTGGTGTGCTCTTAACACCTTCCCAGGACTATGAGGGCTGCTATGGAGAAAGTAAACTCCTATCCATCCTGTCCCAATACAGTCAGGAAGATGTTAAAGGAAAAGCCAAGGTGGTCTGGCTGGAAATGTCTCCAAAAGCATCATGGTTTCATTGCCCCATCTCTCTATGGCTGTACCTCAAGTACTGCTGAGCATCTTGTCTCACTTGGGTGTCAGGGCTTTTGCTCAGCTGTTTCAATACGGAAGGCACTTGTTCCGAGGGAGAGCTCCAACCCGAGGTGTGGCATGTGCTGAACAGCCGTGCTGGCAGAGGGCATGCCTCAGTTCTCCCACTACCTTTGGACTAAGTGAGCACAGAGAACAGATCCTGCTTCCTGGCAGGATTGAAAATTTCAGCTATGGAATATGTAAAGCCGTTTTTCTGGCTTTTTCTTTTTTTTTCCAAAATTCAGACCTATTTTAGCATGTAGACTTACTGAAAAGGAGCACATTAAAACTTTCTAAAAATCAGCCAGATTAAAGCCTGATTCCTGAGCTAAATATGTTTAGTCCTTAAAAGAGCTGAAGTTCATGCCTTGCCATCTTTTGTTCAATTGGGGTTCACAGAAATACTAAGCCTTAGGTTAAAATATGGGCACAGTCAAGAAACTTCTGTAGAATGGAAGTAAGATTAGGCAACCTACATCTCCTCTTCTAGCCCTAAAAATAGGAAATCAGCTGAAGAGGCAGGTTTTCCTATGAGCTTTTGTTCAGTGGCTGTATCCCATCTGTTCTCTCACAAGGCAGTTAGTGAAAGTGTTAGCAGAACTTTCTGTGTCTTGTACCAATACTCTGGGAACTTGGCCAGAAACAAACAGCTTTTTGTCCCCAGTTCAGTGTGTCACACTACCAGAGCCCTTTGTTACCCATGAATGGGGACACAACAGCCACAATCCTCAGCAGCCCACCCGTGTTACCTGATGCAGCTCAGTGGTTATCTGGGATTCAGTTTATATGGGGGTCAGCTTTCCTCTGGTGCTCTACAGCACTGCTATCCGTGCCATGAGAAACACACCATGGTGTAAGGAAGGTTTGTGTCTTGTGAGATTTGTTACCAAAGTGAAAAATTCAGCAAAGAGCCTAACAAGGAGGGAAGGGAGGGAAGATGTCTTGATCCTGCAGCAAGGTCAGAAATACCCTCATTACAGGAGCACCCAAAGCCCATCTCTGCTGCTGTCAGTATCTTTAACTCCAGTTTTAACACCTTGCCTGTATTTAGTACCACATTCCAAGTTATGGGGCTGATATGAACTGCCTGCACAAGCTGGCACTTAAGTGTGAGTGTGCCAGAGAAGAGCAGTATGCCAGTAAAACACCTTCTCTGTTACTTTATTTGGCTTTATTCTGTATTATTTTGAGAAGCAAGTGGTCACTGAGGTGCCACCTGCCTGCAGCACAGACTGCTGCCCTTCACACCCGACGTGCTCTCACATGGGCTGTTCACGAGGTCGAGTGACGTGATGCCACCACATGGGGGGCAGATGCCCTTCCTTACGAGCTGGAGGCAAAGCTTCAGTTCTTGGGCCATCAGCTGGAGTTTCATCTTTTAACTGCTTAATCTAGAAGACAAGACAAAGAACTGCTTTAACATATTAACATACTTTGCCATAATGTGATTTTCAGTGCCCGGGCAGTGAGCAAAATGAGCCCTACTTCCACAGGGAAGAACCAGTGGTAACACCTTTGGCTGACAGGTTTCATGTTTCCTAACATTAACTTCTACTCAGTAACCACTGTAGGTTCATATTACCTAATTAAGAAGGAATTTCTAAGAGCAAGAAGTGAATTACAAGGGAAATTTCACTTAAAAGGTCATTATTTCCATGTAATTCATGTCTACCATTACTATATTAAAAAGGCTGAATTGTGCTGCTGTGGAAGCTGCCAGATAATTCCAAGTCCAGACCAAGTTTCCCTGCAGTCAGTAGGAGACTTCTGTTCCTGCATGTCACCAACAGCCCCTCACATGCTTTCAGTACCCACTCCTTGAAGCAGCACAAGTGCCGGCTGCCCCTGTGTTAATTCTGCTCAGTGCCACACTCCATACAATCCAACTGAATCAAAGAACTGTTCTAGGAACACCAACTTCTTCCAACCAACTCTCAGTTTAGGATGGCCAGAAATTAAGTCTCAATGCCCAACTGATGACCACTGCAGCAAATCACTTTCAAAGGTGTAACCAGGAAGTGTCAGAGCTCCACAGCAGCAGAAGAGGAATTCTCTGGTCATTAGTCTCCTTTCATCCCACTTTGGAATTTTTTTTTCACAAAACTGCTACAACAGATCTCACTAACTGACACAAGGCTGCAGGTTCAGCTTTAACTTCAAATTCCCTTCACAACCTTTCAGAAGCTGTAACAAATGTGTAGGCATTTTAGGTCAAGTCAGTGTTTCACACTGGCAAGGGCTCCAGTACTGAAGAGTCTAACTGAGACTGCAGTAAATATTCAGTAATTCTTCCAAGAACACATCTGTGTCACACAGGATACCTGTGTGCTAAAGAGACTTTCCTTCGCATAGAGCAAGCACTGACCTCTCTTTCCCAGCTTTCCTGCTGCAGCTTCTTCCATTGCTCTCGTTTGGCAAAGTAATCAGGATACATTGCCTTCTCAGAAGGGTGCCAGAAATCCAAGCACCATTCAGGATGCTGTTGAAGAAAAATATAATTTAAAATACTATTTTTATATATGAAATCACATTTGTACACAGAAGAACAAAACACAAAGGCTGAAGCCAGTGTTACTCCCTAGGTTTTTTTCTATTTTGAAGTACTACATAAAAACAACATTTAAGAGCTGCCTGACTATCTCAAGGCAAGTGACAGAGGTCAGGACTTTTCACACATTATCCTAACCCATAGGAAGATATCACAGTGACTTGCTTAAATCACAGCATTCCAAAACAAGTCCCAGGTCATCTTAGATTATTCTAAACTTCTCAAAATAATTCCATCTGGTGGAGGAGAAGATCTGATTTCTTCCCTTCCTTCTCTCAAAGGCAGCAGGTTCGAGGAATCCTTCTCTCCAATTACTAATTTATTTTACTTGACAGAGACAGAGCATAACAGCTCATTTCTTCTTATTTACAACTACCAAGAAATGAGCAGTTTCTTAGGCCTTTAAGATCTTGAGGATGGTCTGACCTCTAAGACCTTCTGACAAGAGAAAAAACCAAAATTTAAAATTTTGCAGCCATTTAAGAATAATTAATTGTTTACATTTTAAAGAGAGGAACACTGAAAAAATCACACCAAAGCTCCCAATCCTTAAAAAAAAAGAAAAAAAGAAAAAGTTGCTCCAGTACCATCATTCATTCAGAGATACTCACACTTTTGGTTTCCTGCTGTGATTCTGATCACAGAACAAACCTTTGATTGAACAGAAATAGCACAGCTGATGAAGTAAAAAAATATCTACACACAGCAAACTCCAGTTAAAACCACCACACTGTCTGAGATCTAAAAATTACATTTTGCAGCAGCATTCCACAATGGACAGTCACTGATACACAAACCAGCCAAATCCTGGTGACAGCCATTTTGTGAGCACAGTTTTAGCCTAACTGGGAAAAGAGAGCATAACCCAGTTTGTGTTTCTGTATGAACACTAATCTTGACCATTTGATTGCTCAGCTGGCCTTTTTTCTGTTCAGATTCTCTGTCACTATTATCTCCACTACTGCTCAGGCCCTTGACCTTAGCATAAGCTTAAGTCCTTCTCCTTTCACTCCTATGTTCTTTATTCTGCCCCTGATAAATCTATGTCATATTTTTCCTTTTCTGTGGATAATTATGCAAAAAGATCCAATCAGATCCAGTCTTGTGCCAGCACTTTTTTCAAACTCATCAGAAAATGGCTGCATGCAGTCTCTAGGTCAGTATTAACTTCTAATGCATGAAAAAGATGATGCCAAGAAAGCAAAGTCCCTGTGTTTTTCCATGCTTTTCGATGAAAACTTTTGCTCCTAAATAAAGCAATCTCGATGGTCAAAGCCTGTAGAAGTGCCTTAAAAAGTCTAAAAATAAGGCTTCTATTTCCAGGCACTGCTCCTTTCACACAGTGGCACAATCTACACAATCTGGCACTGCAGCATATGAAGTGAAATGATAACTTGTACCATTACTCAAAATGATGGAAGCACCATAGGACGGAGTGAAGGGAAGTCCTCGACAGCCAAGGTGACACCTGACCTCACCAGAGGAACCAAGGCTGTGCTCGGGAGGCAGCAGAGCTTCCTCGGCGCTGCTCACTCCCCCAGCTCAGCTCAGGCCTCCCCTTTTCCAGCCTGACCCGCCACTGTCAGCGGGCGGACTGCGTTTGGCAAAAGAGCAGATTATTATCCCGGGGGAAAAAAGCCCAACAAACCAACTAGCGGTGTTCAGACTGATCAAGAAACTCCATTTTCAAGGACCACAGCAGCTCCTCCCACACAAGCGGCAAGATGTTCAGCGAGCTATGAAGTGACACTGCTGAGCCAAGCTGCGGCCCTGTCCAAGTCAATGTTACATAAAACAAGCGCAAAACAAGCGCAAAGCAAGCGCAGCAATCCACAGCACTACCGGCTCCTCACCTTGTAGCACTCGTATCTCTCGTAGGAAGTGCCCCCGGGGGAGTCGGGCAAGATGTACGGCTGCGGGTGCTGGCTGGCCCAGAACTCTTCCTCGCCGGCCTTCAGCAGCGCGGTGGCTTTCACCATGTCCTTCACATCCTTGTTCTTATCGAACCGGTCCCTCAGGAGGCAGGCGAAGTAGCGGTACTTGTCCCTACAGACAGAGGTCATGCACAGTAAGGAGGAAAACAACCACCCCCCCACCACACCCCAGGCCCAGCAAAGCGCGGGGCTAAGCGCCCCGATGTGAGAGCGGCCAGCGCTCCCCACGCCCAACTCCCCTCGCCCTCACCGCTGGATGCACCAGGACTCGAGGTGCCGCAGGGATTTCTTGTACAGCCGCAGCACCTTCTGCTGGTGAGTCAAGTACGCGGCCATGGCGCCCGGCCCTCACGGCACCTTCCCCTCCGCGCGGGGGATGTCGGGAGGGCGGCGTGGCCCCGCCCGCGCTGCCGCCGGAGCGCGCCGGGAGCCGCCATGAGCCGCGCCAAGTTCATCGGTGAGGAGGTGGCGGGGCGGGCGGGGGGTTTCTGTCCCCGTGTCCCCGACCTAGGCTCCCTGCTCCTCGCCCGGTGCCGGGCCGAGGCGACCGCCGCTACCCCGCTCCTTGAGGGTCCGTGCGCAGCAGACGGAGGCTCGGGCTGTGCTGTAGTAGGGCTTGTCCTAGCTCTTCATCCAGTGTTTATCGCCTCCTGCTGCAGTCTCTCATCCAGGGCTTCTCCCAGTTCCTCAGGCTTGTCACAGGCTCTTAGGCTTGTTACAGTCTCTTGGGCTCGTCCCAGCTCCTCTGCTAGGGCTTGTCACGTCCCGCCCCAGCCCCTCTGCCAGGGCTTGTCGCCTCCTGCGGTGCGTCTCGGTGTCCCGGGCCGAGGTTTGGCGGCCTCGGAGCCCCCAGGAAGCGTTTGGGAATGTTTGTGCTGTGTCTGGCACTGGGGCTGCTGTTCCTCAGTTACCCCCCAGCTCAGGGGGTTCGGCCGCCTCTCGTTCCCTGTCCTGCATTGGCGCATTAGTCGTGGTTGTTTCTGATTGTATGGACCTGGCTTGGATGAAAATGTTAGTATTTTTAGGAAATTCAACGGAAAGCATGTAAATAACTTTAAAAGGTCGGTTCATATGGAAACCCTGTGTGTGGTAGAGCAGCTTAATATTTCCTTGGAAAATCTCCCTTCCCGCTAGAATCCCCGCTGGAAGCGCGGGGTCTGGCAGCTGCAGCGCTGCTGTTCCTGCAGCCGGTGCTTCAGGCCTTGGCTGCAAGGCTGCGGCGCAGGGAAAGCCGTGGGAGCCGAGTGAGGAGGGCTGGGCTGGGCAGCTCCGGCCGGTACCTGCATTGCAGGTGTCCTGTCAGCGTCCTGTCAGTGCTGCCGGGCGGGTGGGATAGCCCAGGGATGGCAGCAGGAGGGAGAACAGGCAGCTCTTGGGAGGCATTCTGCTGCTGCTGCTCCCACCCGTGTAAAGGCTGTGTGGAAAATGCCGCATTTTCCCTTCCTTTATGGTTGTTTGCATAAATTTGTGTTTTCATGTGAAAAGCGGATTTGCTTGCAATAAAAAGTGTATGTGTATTTGCTTTGGCAGCTATGAGGGTGTGCATAATACACTCACAGAAAGTCTGAAGTTGCACAGAGGCAAAAGTTTAAATTTTCTGTCACTTCTAGTAAGGAGTAAGTTCTCAAGTTATGCAAATAAACTTATGCTTAAGCATTTTATGATTTACCAATGTGCTGGTCCAGTGGCTATTAATTTAGGGTTTCTCTTGTCTTCTCTAGTTAACTAATGCTCAGAATAAAATGTAAAACAACTATAACTTCTAATTTTTACTTTGGTTTTCCATAGATATTGGTATTAACCTGACAGATCCTATGTTCAGAGGAATCTACAGGGGAACACAGAAACATCAAGGTAAATGTTTCTTTGTATCTGCTGGAAGACAGTATCCCTTTGTCTAAATTAGAACCCTCATGCATGTCAGAACATGATGTTAGAGTGTCTTTCTTCTCCTCTGTCCTGCGGTGATGTTATGAAGTCCCTTCATTCCTTAACCATCCGCTCAATGCCCAAGGACGCTGTGCCTTCAGGATGGACCCGGGGGCGGGGCCGGAGCCGCAGGCACCCAGTGCGGGGCGGGTCTGGAACAGCGGCTCAGCTCGGGGGCTTGGGGAGCTCGGTGGGGCTCGGGAGGGAGCGCTGGGAGCTCTGTGCTGCTTTTCTGGGTTTCCTGCGTGTTCCAGCTAGCTGGGAAAAGGTTCTGTTGGTTTTTTTCTTGTTCTTTTTCCCCGTCCCCTTGCCTCGCTGCCTCCCTTCCCTCCTCGCCGGTCTTCGGAGCCTGCAGGGCCAGTGGCCCCAGCTGGCCCGCGGGGTGGCCCCGGCTTGTCCGAGCCTGCGTGTCTGTTCCCTCTCCGGGAATTTGTTGTATTTTGAGGGGTTTTTTTAATCCTGTTCTACCCTGTTTTGTTAGCGTGTTAATAAACAGTTTGGTTTCTTTTTCCCACTTTCACTTCTTGTGACCCATTTGTCTCATTGACAGAGGAAAATGGGAGGCCCTTTCCCCTTTAGAGGAGACCCTCACTCCAGAGTGTTTCCTCCTGAAGTTTTGTGTCAAAAACCGAGACATCCTCCTTATGTATTTAGGCTTAAAGAAGAAAACCTGACTAAATAAGTTGGATACCCTAACCAAATGCATTGTCTTAATTGCTGTTGTCATGCAGGTAACTCTGCATCTAGAGCAAAATGGACAATTGCTGATCTACATTGAAAAACTGATATGAGAGTTATGAACAGTAGTCTGTCAAAAGTATTGCATTGCTGAATCATAGTTACTAATTATAATGTGGGGCTTTTTTTTACTCTTATGGCCTTGAGATATGGATGTAAAAATGGAGAGCCTCCTAAAGTATGTGCAAAAACTTCCATTGACTTCTTGGATTTAAATTGGATCTTCAGTTATTGTATTTTGTTACTGTCTTATAAAAATTAATTAAGTATGGTTTAAAGATTTAATGATAAGAATTTTGACTGCATGAAAATTGAAAAGTAGTTAAATTATGCTGTAAAATCTCAAGTTCAATTTATGACATTCTTACGAACCTTTGCAGATGACTTTCTGGATGTAATAGAGAGAGCAGTCAAAGTTGGCATTAAAAAGGTAATTTCTTACAATGAAATTGCTTTAAAATTTTAAGCTGCTTTCTAATATTTGGGGTTTTTAGTGCTCTCCTACTAAAACAATGTTTCTGGGACTTGCAATGGAAAATGCAGTAACTTCCTTCAATAGCACAGAATAAAAGTATTCTGTGCAGAGCATTGTCTTTCCTTTTGGACAGATGATTATTGAAGTTCAGTGATATTGTAGGTGATGTGGATGTAGAAGTTATTTTGTACAGTTTTGACAGAAAGAGATTCTCTGACCTGCTGCAGTGAAGTGGTACATAATTTTCGATGTTGTATTATAGGCAACCATTCCTTTCTTCTTGTATCTTGTGAGGCTCTTAGAGAATAAATCCTATGAGGAGCAGCTGAGGGGGCTGGGGGTTTTTTAACCTGAAGAAAAGGAGGCTCAGAGGAGACCTTATCACTCTCTACAACTCCTGAAAGGAGACTGTAGCCAGGTGGGGGTTGGTCTCTTTTCCCAGGCAACCAGTGACAGGACAAGAGGAAATGGCCTCAGGCTCTGCCAGTGGAGGTTCAGGCTGGACATCAAGGAAGAGTATCTTCATGGAAGGGGTGGTCAGGCATTGGAACAGGCTGCTCAGGGAAGTGGTGGTCATCGTTCCATGGGAGTGTTCAAGAAATGACTGGATGTGGCACTCAGTACTATGGTTTAGTTGACAAGGTAATAGTGATCTGTCAGAGGTGGGACTCAGTGATATTGGAGGTCTTTTCCAACTTTAATGATTCTGTGATTAGTAATTAACAATTACTGCTGAAGATCAAACTCTCCTGACTGAGGCTCTTCAGATATTTCTATATGTAAAGGAAATTGGTAACTACAGAAGAGCTGGGAGTGCCCACAAACTCTTAGAGTTGAGACATCTGAATGTTTGCTGGTAAATACTGGCTTACATGTATTAAAACAGCATCATTATGAGAGAATTTGTAACTGAACTTGAAATTGATGTTTTCAGCAGTGCATCACATTCCTTTAGATACAGTAGTTTAACCTGCCTCTCTCTCTTTAAACTAATACATTTTTGACAAAAATATGAATTAACATAGAATACAATGTATACTGGTACAAACTGTTCTACTGCACTCATAAGGCTACCAGATTAGAAATAAAGAAATAAACGCTCCTCTAGCAGCTAGAGGAACAGGCATCTTCAGAGTTTGTTGAAAAACTCTCATCTGAAAAGAGTGTGAAATGCACCGGGAGACAAAAAAAGAAAACTAGTGATGGAGAAGTTACCCTACTGCAGCAAATACAGGATTGAGGTCACATTTATATGTGCTATAGAAGTGCTATTTAATCTTTATACCAGCCTCTGAAAATAAGTAGCATTTTTTTATCTTATCACCAAAAATAGATTAGCTGCATAACTTTTTCAAGATGCACAGTGGATTGAGACATGTTAATCAGGAGTTCCTGTCCTTAGCTGTTCTCAGTCTTTCTACTGGCCTGTACAGTGTCAGAAACCTATTCCATCACAGATTGTTCCTACTTGCATAGAAGCTGAATCTGCTTATTAGAAAATACTTTTATTTTTCTGTATAGCTGCTGCTTTATGGTAATTTTTTGTGAAGTTTTGCCCTGTGTTGTGTACACACTGAGCCATTTTCAGCTTAACATTTCTTAATGGTATCGTTGGGATGTGCCTGTCTGTCATGAGCTCACTGCAGGAATGTCTGAGCTGGTGCTGACAGAGCCTGGTGGATAGCACCTGTAGAGAGAAGAGTTGTCCAAAAGCACTGTAGTCATGGATGTTACAACCTAGGGTGAAATATTCTGCAAGTGGTAGTTCAAAAAAGTACACTGTAGGCAACAATTCTGGTGTGGTGACTTTGAGTTTAAGGTAAAATAAAAGATCAGAGATGGAAATTCTTAAATTTATAATCCCAGCTCTGATATACAGACTTTTTTTGGTTTAACTACTTATTCTTATCTTGTTTTGGATCTTTGGGATTCTTTACTTTCCCCAGCTCTAAGACAAGGAGAATGTTTCCAAGTATTGTTTCTTGAGTGCTAATACAGTGTCTTTAGTCACTGTCTAATGAAGTGAATATTGCTGCAAATAGAAGTATTTTATTCCTGTAGTGATTTAAATGCTTAGCATAAAAGATACTTGATGAAGGGAAAAAAAATCATGTTTTGCTGCCTAGTGTATTTACTAGCTCCTGAGGACCATCAAGGTTTATTGCTGATTTATGAAATCTTGTTTTATATATATTAGTAATTGTATTCTGATGTTTTCTGTTGAGATTCTTTCTCATATCTGTTTTCTTAAACATCCTGTTTGATGTTCAAAGAACATCCAACTGACAGTACTTTTCTTGTTTCAAGTTTTTGATTACAGGTGCGAGTCTAGAAGATAGTAAAGATGCATTGCAGCTGGCACAGACAAATGGTATTTTCACTTTAAATTTACATTGTCAGTCAAAAATGTAACATTCTCTGCTCTCAGAATTGAGTTCAAAAGGACCTGCCCCAGAGGTGTTTACAGAATCCCAGATTAAAATGAGAAATTACATTTCAGAGTGGGATGAGTGCATTGTGTATGAGTTTCTGTGTGTTGCTCTTTAGATCCCTGATGTTGGAAGGAATCACTCTTTTCCTGGGTGTTCTATTTCTAAATAAAAATTAAAATTATAAGAAATTTCTGGAATAAAGATATTGATACAAGTTTCTGTTCTAGAAATAAGGTAAAATGCTAATATGTTGAGAAATATATGGGGTTTTTCTGACTTTTTGTTTGTTTTTTACTCACCAATCTGTCATGACTAGCTTAATCAAGAGAGGTATCTTTCTTTTGATCCTTCTCCTGGCTTTGCCTTTCTTTCTGTGAAAGAAAAATGGCTCTTCTTTTATCTTTAGGCAAATTTCAATCTACTAATTATTTAAATATGTATTTGAACTAAAACACATTATACTATTTGCTAACAGAAATATAAAATAATTTTGGTTTGAACGAACCCAGGGAGGTAATTTGGTTTGACCCAGTCCACCTCCCCACTTCCCATTGAAGGAGGACTGGCTTGAACATTAGGGCAAGTTGCTCAGGGCCTTATCTGTTTTTTTCCTTCCCCAGTGCTTTTACACTTAGCAGAAATGTTAATTTTGGCAAGGTAATTTAGATTAGATACTTGGGAAATCAGGCAGATTTGACCTGTGAAATTCTTTGACAGCTTACACAGGGGCACATGGGGGAATGCTCTCTGCAGATCTTACAGCTGGGCTAACCTGATGCACTTTGAACAAGATGTATTTCTAAATGATCTCAAGTGGTCTCTTCTAGCCTCAGCAGTTGTATGATTTATTGAGGGCTGCTCCACCAGAACAGTTCAGCTCTGAGTTGCAGTTTTGGAGGACACCAAATAAAGTGTACTAAAAAGAGACACGTGCACAAGCCCCCATTGGAGATATTGTCTGATATTTTTAAGGCAGAAAATGTCTGTCTAATGAAATTATCACTAAGATAAAGATGTTCAAAGGTAGTTTTCTTTTAAAATTATGACCAACTAAAAATAATCCTCCAGAGGCAGATACTGTCTATACCTTGAATAAATTTTCTTTTTGTTTTTCTTAAAACCTCCTAATACTCTCTTGCTTTAGACATGTTTTTCAGTACAGTTGGCTGTCATCCTACTCGCTGTGGAGAATTTGAGCAGAGTAGCCCTGAACAGTATTTATCTGAATTAAAAAATCTGATTGAAAAAAATAGGACAAAGGTAATAGCAGTTGGAGAATGTGGCTTAGGTAAGTGTTCTCTTAGTACTTCAATATTTACTTTTTCTAGACATGTACTGAAAAACTCCTAAAATACTAAATGGGTTTTTTGTTCTTTCTGTTTGTAGATTTCGATAGGTTAGAATTTTGCCCAAAGGACATCCAACTCAAGTAAGAAACTTTTGATGACTGTGAATTGACTTGTAGCAATTTACAGGAGTGTTTCCTATCTATTTGTGTTCTGCCATATAACATACTGTCAGGTCCAGCCCTAAAATTTGCAGGATTGGGCCCAGGGTTTTTTTGGCAGAAATGGGAATTTAAGGAAACATGCCTACATTCAAGTAGTGCAATGTGCTATATTTTGCTACCTGCCTGGTGTTGACTTATGTCAACATGTGTTATGTCAGCATGTCTTTTTCTGTAAAATTGATCAGAAATTGTCAATTTCTGGTGTGACAGATGTTCATTCTTGAGTTAGAGCTTAGTTAAGTGCTCTAAGAGGCTCATGGGGAAAATAACATAAATGTAGTATGTGAAAGAATTGGGTTGTTGAGTGAAAGTCATGGGGAAGGGAACAGAACTATCAGCAGTGGGGAAAAAAGAGCTTTTAGTAAGGAAGGTGTTAGCTGGGAGCCAATGATGGAGAGCTGATGGTAAAGGTAATCTCAGCAGGTGGAGAAGTAACGTGCAGCATAGATGCTAAGAATGGAAAGAAGCTACTACAGTCCCTAAAATCAGCCTGCATTCTTGCATTGAGAACTTACCTCTGCAGAGGGAACTGACTGAAAGATACAGGTGATAAATTCAAATAAGATGGGTGATCTATGACTTATGCTTGCATGTTACTGTTTTGAGTAAATTAGTCACTGGGGGGCAGTGGTTGGATGCGTTTTTTCTAATTGCTACATGTTAGCAGTAGGAGGAGTGAATTTCTTCATAATGCTACAGACCTGCAGTTAAATACTCAGCAAAGGGGACAGGACTTTTTTTCCCAGTAGAATTCAGTGTACATGAAGTTCAGCAAAGCACACCTTGGAGCAGAAGCTGTTTCTTTTCTGTGGCAAACTAAAACACTGATGGAGTATCAGATTTTAAGATCCTTAACTGCCTTGGTGTTATAGAGAGAAAAAAATACATATCTCATTTCACTGTCCAATGGACTGCAGCTGAAGAGCTGTAGTGGCTTCTAATTGGGTGCACTGAAATTGAATTGTGAGGAAAGAGATGACAGGCCTGATCAGTGAACTAAACAAAGGAAGGCAGAGTGTGAAATACATGGAGACAGTTCACTGGTTTTCAGCTGCTCTATAGTTCAGGTGCAGCACTCACAGGGAGGGCTGGCAAGCAGCTGCACAGTTCCCCCGCAGAAGAGCAGCATGTTTGTTTCCCAGGCAGTATCAGAGCATGACCTCTGTTTCATTATTTAATCATTATTTTTCTGGTTAGTTATGCTGTGTTTTCTTTTGGATAATTTTCACCTGTAAAAAATGAACATTATTTTTGACCCTTTTTCTTCAGTTAAAAAAAAAAAAGTTAATAAAGATGAGAATCTAATAAAAATTAAATTCCTTTGTTGTAGCATTCCTAAGAACTTTTTATTTCAAAAATTTTCCCCATTCTCAAAACTTTTCCAACAGAAAGTGGTGATTTGAATGGTAGTAAGATGAAGGTACTGCCTTCATATTATGGTGAAAGTTGTATTATAAATGCACTGGTAAGCATGTAGAAGTTTCATATCTGCTGTACTACTGGGAGGGGTTTGTGGGGTGTAGCAACACAAAGCCAGGAGTTTTCTCAACCAAACTGGGTGAAGTGAACAATATCACATGCACCATTACTCAAATTAATTCAGAAGAGTTTATCTGGAGATCCACCTGAGCAAGGCCAGTTTGCTTTAGCTCCTTTAGTGTCTTGATCCTGTAGCATTTGAACATGATGGTCAAAAGTATGATGGTCAAAACTAAGCCTGCAAACAACCATGCAGAAGTATTTTCAGACTATGAGGGAAATGGTGAAGTAACACAAAATTGGCATATATTGAATGACAGTCTGCTTGCTCAAAGGAACAGGTTGTTCCTTAAGCACTGGAACTCATTAGGGTTAGTTTCCTACTGAGTTATTTTGTTACCATTCCAATCACTGTATGTCTGGTTTCTTCATGCTTTTCCATGGTTTGGGTTTTTAAAATTTTTTTTAATTATTTTTTTTTCTTTTCAATAACTTCCCCATCCAGCTCCCCTTTCTCTTTGACAGGCCAAGGAGCAACGTGTTTGGCTTCATTGTTGCTAGAAATGGAAGAAGCTTGAGTTACATTTCCATTTGTAGAGGCAGTAAACTTTGTACTTTCAAGGCACTACCCTTCTCAAAATTAAATTGAACTTGGCCAGTAGGTTACTTAGGGAGCTTATTTGCAGTTCTGTCTCTAAAACCTCTTTCCCATATGAAACAAGTATTCTGTTAAAAAAAAAACCCAGACCAAAAATCAAGCAATTGTGGCTATTTAACCACAAGAGCAATCATGAGTTGCAATTAATTTATATTGAGTCAAACAAGCTAAACTAAGCACAATATCTAGACAAAGAAGATTCAGAGTAGGTCTAATGCATTCTCATGAATTTTCATGTCAGTTTTCAATGTTACAGCTGATTTGTTTAACCTGTTTTATAGCAAAGATTTGCACTGATTAACAGGGAAGGTAACTTTGATCTGAGAAATATCAACCTGTAATATACAGAAAATAGTGAAAATTACATGAAATTAAATTATCAGTTGCATATTTGTTTTGGGGTTTTTGTTTGGTTGATTTTTTTAGGAAAATGTAAATCAAACTGATGGTTTGCTGCCACTTTCCCCTGATTGATATATGACTCATACACAACAGCATGTGATCACTGGAGTTTGCCTTTGAAATGGGCATGATAACTGATGGGAATTTCACAGTGCCCTGGTCTGTTTTTTAACAGCAACACCTCAAGAAATCCAGTATGTGCATAGAGCCCCAGCCTGTTGGGATGGGCAGTGTTGTTCTCCTGTTTCGCCCAAATAACGTCACCTTTCAAACTGTGGGTGGACATTGAGTCATCCATGCACTGCTGGCCTTCCGCCATGCTTAGGTTCCTCTGCTGTGTTCCCTGAGCATGATTTCCCTGCCTGGGTGGAGTGGGGCAGCAGAGATGTGGAATGGTAATTGCAGAGCTCGCTGCTAATGACAAGCGCAGGTTAGTTCAGTGCTAAGTAGTTTCCTTTGCATTCAATTGCATTGGGGAACCTGGCTACCTCCTTACCTTCCCTCTGTCCACATTCCAGTGTCTCTTCACAGGGTGCAGCCTCGCTGTTACCGCCCCATCGAGGGCAACTCTAGGAGTACAAAGTAGGAGAGGGATAAAAATGAGTGAAAAGGAAAGGATGAAGGAACATAGAGGAGGGGAGGAAAAACAGGTGAAGACAATGGGCAGAATGGGGCAGAAGTATGATGTCTAATCTGGTATTTGTTCCATCCCAAGAGAGGCAAGGCTGACCTCCATGGATTGTTATTCACAGGTCAGCAGCTCTGATGCAGTTTGGCCATTGGAGGCTGTAGAAGCCTGTACAACGCTCCGCTGCTCACCCTCACTGTTTATGAGTGCTTCTTGAAATAGTGGCCTCTGTGTCATCCACACTCTCCATTCCTGACATTTCAGAACTTTGTGGAAAGAACAGTCAGTTCCTCTTCCATTAAAAATAAATAAATAAATACAAATGAACTCCAGCACCCACACTACATAGGAGTACATGCTCAGCATATACATATATACATTCTGCAGTACTGATGCTCTTGGCCACTTACCTGTCTTCAAGCATAGATGACGGCTATGGCAATACACATGGGAACGAGATTCTTTTAAATCCTTGCACAAATAAGAACTTTTCCATGGCAAATCCATTAATTCTCTCTTTAGCTCTGGAGGACAGAAGCTTGGGGAAAAAAATCTTTTACTGTCTTTATTTGTTCTTACACTGAGTTTCTCTAAAGGTGAATTTTATTTTACAGGTATTTTGAAAAACAGTTTGACTTGTCAGAACAGATGCAGCTGCCCATGTTTCTCCACTGTAGAAATTCACACACTGAATTTTTAGGTGGGTTTTGTTTGAGAATTTCATATCCAGAGTAAATTCTGAATATGATAATCTTTCATATTTGTCTGTTATAAAGCTATCTTACATTTTTATTTATTTCATTTCATAGACATAATGAGAAGAAACCGAGATAGAGTTGTAGGAGGGGTGGTAAGTGTGGACTTCAGTGTAGCATTCATTTTTCCATGCATGTGTGTGAATATTGTTGCTTAATATGCAATTTCTTGTTTGTCATGGAATCTGGGTAGGCTTCCTGTTATATGATTTAAGCTGTTATTAATCAGTGCGTTTTCCAGTCGCTTTTATTATTTTTATTTTCATTGCTTATTTGACAGAATTTTTGTAAGGTAAGAAGATAGGCTGAGAAAAAGCTCTGCAGCTGATGTGAAGAGTTTTTCTTGGCCTGCTAGAAGGACAGTTAAAGCACCTCATCATTGCCATTGGCCTTTTCCCAATTCGTCAGTGTCTGTAACTGCAATGCATTCAGACCGCAAATAATTTAGATGCATGTTCCCAATGGAAGCCATAACCTCAGACATTTGCTTCTGATGTTAAGACGTCGTTTTCAAATTAGATCCAGATGGAATTTTTGATTACTTTATGTCTTTAGATACTCAGATCACATTTTAAATTCAAAAGCCTAACAGGAAAAGCTGTGGGTGAAATGGTTGGAGAAGTCCAGCATTGCTTTTTCAGGTTTTGATTATGACTGGATTTTTCAAAAGGGATGAATACTCAGATTATTCTAACATGAGACCACACCTCCTACAAGAATATTGCAGTCCCCAGGTTTGTCCTTTGTTACCACAAAACCCTTCCCCACACTCAGTGCTTTGCATGTTCCACTCTTATGTAATGCTGTGAAGGCTCTTCTTCTTTCCTCCCTTTCTTTTTTCCTGCACAGCCAGGAACCAGGGGAGAAACAAGCAGGTATCCTCTGCAACTGCCTGTGCCTGTCCCAGCACAGGGAAGCAGAGCAGTCTCTTTACTCCACTCAGGCTGAGAAGATGCAGTTCCCAGCTGCATTACACTGTTTGTAACTTGCGACCCTCCGCTTCCTCTCCGGTCCCTGGAATGACCAAGCAGTCTGTCTTGCTAGTTCCATTGGCCTAACATCTGTGGAGAGAATGCTACTCTTATGGTGTCCCTGACAGTGCCCTGTAGGGAATACTGAGGAAAGAATACAAAAATTCAGTGTGCACAGGATTACTTCCTGAGTATGATCTCCCAGCTATCACTTAGAGGGAGTTCCAGGGCCAGAAGAGTATCACTGGATAGGCCTTTTCTACACGTATTTATCACTGTTAAAGTGTGGTAACCAGTTGTAGTGCAGCATTCAGGTGACTTCAGCCTGAACTTTGCTCAAATTCAGAATCAACTGAGCCGTGTCCTGTCCTGATGTTTGTAATGATGTGTAATGCATACTGTCAAAGGTATGTGATGCTAATAAAAGATAATACATACTTTTGAATGATTGGGGTTTTAATAAAAATACATTTATATTTTTATTTGTGTTCTAGGTACATTCTTTTGATGGCACAAAGGAACAAGCAGCAGCACTAATAGATTTGGATCTTTATATTGGAATAAATGGCTGGTAAGTTCTTTACAAGAAATGTAACTGCTTTAAAATGGCAGCTGTAGTGAACTCATTGCTTTCTTTTAAACAATGAGGTCAAGTTTTCAAAGCTTGCTAGACCCTTAATCATCTGACAGATTTAGAACTGCTCTCTCTCTGTTAGCCATCAAAGTTCTTGCCATGCAGCTCAGTGAGCTAATCTAGGTCCACTCTACTACCCACAGGTCAATCCTTGTTTGTAAATAAATAAGGCTGTTGAGCGTGGAAAGATTCCTTTTGAGGAGTGTTTAAAAAACAGCCTCATTTTAAGCTGCCTGTCAAATGCTGGAGTAATGCAAATGTAACCTGAGTACCTCATCTCCTGGTTATGCAGTCTGAATTCTCAGCAGTCACCTGGCCAAATGCCAGCCAGCACCACTTTGTAAGGCACAGAGCCTGTTACCAGGCAAGCAAGGGCAGCCAGAGAGGGGTTCTGCAGCTTAGTGGGGTGAGATGGCTTCTCCCAGTAACTCTGAATTTGCTGTTTTCTGCAAAATTTTAATTTGCAGGCAGTATTGTTAAAAAAGGAAGCAAATTTTATTCATTAATAACATTATTTAGGAAGCTGCCTTTGGTACAAAACACTTCAACAGGCACAGTAATTACTCTTATACACTTTTTATGTTGGTTTTTTAACTAAACAAACTCTAAATTTTCTAGTTCACTGAAAACAGAAGCTAACTTGGAGACACTGAAGTCAATTCCCAGTGAACGATTAATGATAGAGACTGGTAAGATTTTATATCTTGGTCAGTTTGTGACAATGGGCAATGAGATCTGCTGGTGTGACAGTCATAAAGCAGAATCAAGACCTAAAGAATTCAGACCAGGAAAAGGACTGGCTGTTTTCTCCACTTGAGAAAGCAGTGTACAGAAATATTCCTTTCCAGCTTTCTGCTGGAAGAAATAAGCTGCTGTGTCAGTTCCTGACATTGCAGGGGAAGATGAAAAGGACAAATTGACAACCCAGATTTTTAAATGTACCAGAATCCTGCTTGAGTATCTTTTAAAATGTAGCTTGCTGGAGATGTGCCAAGCACCGGGCAATGGCTATGAGTTAGCTGCTGGCAGCAGTAATGGCATTTGGCAACAACTGCTCTTTAAATGGAATAGGTGGAAGAATGCTTGAATTCCCTTAGCCCACTGAGCAGTCATTTTAATAGACTGACTAGGGATGTTTTCTTTTTCATGTTCAATTATCAATAACTGACAGTCACAAATACAGTATTTACTTTAATTTCTGAATCTGAGAAAGGAAATCACAAACTGCTAAATCCTTAAATTTACTTGCACATGAACTACAGACCTGTTATACAGGAAGTTTCTGTGGAATGCATGCAGTATATCTGGCTGTCTTTATCATGTCAGAAGAAATTAGTGTTGTGTATTACTGCTGATTTTTTCAAGTGTAAAATCCTGAAGAAAATGGCATAAAAATCCAAGATGTTAAATTGCCCAGACCTCTTAAATTTCCTTTTGAGTTGGAGGTCACTGCTAGAAAGAGACTGCAGGAACTTTCGTCTGTAGAAGTAGTTGATTAAACTATCTCATGCTATTCTCAAACAATTGCACTCCTATTTTTTTTAATTAAACTAGATGCACCTTGGTGTGGAGTGAAAAATACTCATGCTGGATCAAAATATATTAAAACTACATTTCCTACAAAAAAGAAATGGGAAAAAGGGCACTGCTTGAAGGACAGAAATGAACCCTGCCATATAATGTAAGTGTACCACTGTACTCTTATTTTAAATACTTCAAATCTCACATGAAAAAAAATAGAAAAATCCCAGTTCACTAGTAATGTATAAAATAGAAATTAATTCTAATTGTACTGAAACTTGTGCAAGGTTTTGCTTTATAGGCTGTGGAAAAAATTAGAAGTCCTAATTTTCCTACATCAGCAATTCTGGATGTACAATGCTCCCTGAAACAAGTACTGTTTTTATTTTTTCACTTGATACATTGTAGAAGAGGTTAAACCCTGTAAAGTAACCTGACTTGAATATTCATTTCACTCAGTTGTTGTTCAGGTAGTTTTTAAAACTGATCCAGCCCTGGGGATCAGGGGACAGCCCCACAGCTGGGACAGTGCCGAGACACCAGCAGTGCCTGTGACATTGCTCCTGTCACAGGCCTGTGACATGAACTGCCACAAAATGCATTTTGTCAGGGACATGTCTTCCTTCTGCTGTTGTGCTTCAAAGAATCTGATCCTATGAAATTTAGATATGAATGACAGCAGCCAAGATACAGAGTAGTGAAAGAAAACTCCAGGGGCTTATGGACAGAATTGGTAAGCACAGACACTGTTTTCTGCCTCTTTTACACACAGTCCCTCACAGAAGTGTAAAAAGCAGGAAAATGTGTAATTGTTTTAGTGAAAATGTTATTTGCATTAAATACCACTAATAGATGAAAAGCCGAGTTTTCAGAATGCCCTGTCTAGATTTAGAAACACTGCTCAAGATAGTACTAAAGATCCAGGTATGCAGCAAGGTGTCTAAACAAGAATTTATTTGAGAACTAAAGGGAATTCTGCTGCTTTTTGAGACATGAAGGAACTTAGAAAACCACTGATGATGCTAAAAGTACAGTTGCAGCTTAGAGCTTAGATGGTGACATCTCCTAGTGTTCGGATATATCTTATGCAATTGGGTCAATTGTAATACTCTTTGAAGTTCTTTTTTTTTTTTTTTTTTTTCATTTTAAATGTGAAGTGGACACATTAGCACAGAAGGGTTCCTTCAGTATTTTAAGACTTTCTATAATTTTGGAGTAGGGAAGAGATCAACTGAAAAGTTTTCTGATCACAAGTGAAGGGCCTCTACTGTTACTATTTCAACCAGCCTGTATGTTAACAACACCCCCACATCTTTGTCTGCTGGTTTAATTGTAGTTTACAGAAATGTTTCAGAAACCCCCCAAACTCAAAATGCACAGTCTGTTCTAGGTCATTACACAAATGCTGCGCTTTGGCTTTTGCCTTCTTTTATAAAACAAAATTTTTCTTGGCTCTACCTTATTTCAAAATTATCATCCCAATAATGTTCATTATAACCAGTTGTAATTTGAGAACCTCTTAAGGTTTAAGAAAAATGAAGAATGGTAATTGAGAATTGGTATTTTGTGACTTCTCAAGTAGCAAAATCTGGTGTGAGGGAATGTTACTCCACAAAGTGGTTTTAATGTTTAGGGTATATATACTGTTTAATACAGCTCAATTGGCAGGAGGAGGTCTCCATTTGTTTGTTTTTGGTGGTACTGGACACCTTTCAGTTTTGATGGTGATATTTCTGCTTCATATATATATAATTTAGGAACTACTCCCCTTTGAAGCTATTTTTAAAAAATTTAGCCACCAGAGGCTTCTTTTTTCTCCTTCAGTTTCACATACACAGTGTTACAGTAACATAGAGCCTTCTACTGCATCCAAGTGAGGAGAGAGAAGTAAGCCCTAAGTCTTCAAGGGTGAAATTCTTTGGTATTTGTTACTTCTTTCTCTGTAGGCCTGATCTCACCCCATCTCATCTGGAATATCCTCTTAAATCAAGAAGGTGTTTGGCTAATTCTGCATCTAGGAAAATATTTGCAATACAGTAATTAAGTAATTATACAGTAATTATTAATTTCCTACTCTTTCTCAAAAAGAAGTTTAGCTATTGCCTCAGTTTAAAGGCAAGATCCAAAATCCACCAAACCCTACCACCAAGCTTAAGCTTCTTACTCTTCATGGTGAAGTTTTATGCTACTAGTGGAAAAATCAAAGTATGACACATCTCAGGAAGTGTACAGAATATTACTTTTTTTTTTTTTTTAAGAATGACTGATACAAAATCAAGAAAGCAAGTGCAGAGAAAAGGTTGTGGCTTGATTTTAATCATGTCTATCCCATTTCTTTTGCCTCCTTTTCCTGGCTTGTATCAAGACCCTGGGCCTTTTGAAATTGCTCATTTAATATTTATTGCAAATATCCAACCACATTAATCACAATTAAGCTAAAGAACTGGGAAGTAGGAGCAAGTTACTTTGACAGCACTGTGCTCAGATAAAGCTGTATCTGGAATTTAAGCTTCCCATAGACCAGTCTATTCATAGTGCAGCTTTAGCCTTGAAAGGCTAATGAGTTTTAGTTTGAAAAATGAAGATCATTGATAAAGACACCCACAAAATGACACTTCCTTCAAATCAGAAAGCTGTTTAATTACCTCCAAACAAGAGTCGAAAGACCAAAGATGAATCTGTACCAGTGAGCAAACCAGTGTTCAGTGTAAAGAAAATGGCAGTTAGTAAATTAAAAGTGAAGCTATTTGCATATTTGAGCACCCTGCCCTATTGCTCTTAGCATAGGTTTTTATTCCAGGCTAATCTTAGTGACTTGTACATACACATGCAGCAATCTGAAGTACATTCTGAAGTACTGGGTTTCAGTCTTCTAATATAAATCTTTCTTTTTTAGTCAAATTCTGGAAATAATGGCGGCAGTAAGAGAAGATGACCCACTTGAGTTGGCCAATACTCTATATAACAACACCATTAAAGTCTTCTTTCCAAATATGTAAAGTTGTTTTTCTTACATTTATTCAGCATAACTTCAGTAAATATATTGCAAAAACTTTAAAATCATCATACCTGCAAGTTCTAATCAATGGAAGCCAGTATGTAGTGGGTTTTGGGTTTTTTATGGTACAAGATTAAAGCTGCTTTTGAAAAGGTGGTCTGCATTTGTGCAGTTTCTCAGCCCTGTTCCCCTTTCATCAAGATTCAAGATCGACTTCAAGGCCAGCCCACACCTGTAACTCCAGTGAGCAGTGGAGGCACAGGATGAGCACCAGGCTGCTGCATTCACATGTAAAGCACTTCAAGCTACTGCTGGCAGTTCAGGAGGGTGGGACACATCCATGGCATGCGCCTTGCTGCTTCACCAGAAAGCTGAGCAGTGTCGCCTTTTGTTCCACATACGCAAATGCTGTAGCATTAAGCCTACCAACCTAAATTTTTATTTATTTTTTAAAAACGCAACTCACTATTTTTTTGCGATAAAGCTCTGCTAATACTGAATTTGTAAGTAAAGCTGCTTTGGCTCAGGCGTTCGTTTCCGAGTTGACCGGCTGAAGAGTCCGTTTTCACCAGTATTTTTCATTTGCATCCAGAAGACATTGATTGGGGATTACTGGTATTACAGTCTTTGGCACAACATTATCACTACATCAATTAAAGAGTGTTTTTCCAACCATCTTAAAAATGTGAAAACATTTTATTCCATGTACAATAATGTACATAATTTTAAGGTGGTCATGAAAGAGACCAGCAAAAATTAGAGGTATATTTACAGTAGCACACACCACAGTAAACAACCACCATTCACAGACTCAACACTGAGATACTGCTGTTGTGCTTAAGTACAATAACTACAAAGTGATACTTTTATTCTGTTGAAGTCAATCTTAAACAAATACCTCACGGCTTAGTAAAGGACATCTTAATCACCAAGAGAGTTAGAGTCAACATTAAGAGTCTCATTCAAGTGCTGTGCCACACAGTCGCCATCTTCCTCATCACTATCAGAACTGTCATTATCTTCATTTAATTCATTTTCAGCATCAGCAGCTTCTTCTGCAACCCGTACAGGATTTTCATTTGGTGCTACAAACCCGTTGTTGTTAGAGATATTGGCATTTTCTTTGTCCTCAATGTACACTTTCTGATGGCACATCGGGCATGTGTCCTGAATGTACAGCCACTTCCGAAGACAAAGTGCGTGAAAATAATGGTTGCATGGAGTAATGCGCGCAGAGGTGGTGAACTCGTGGTAGCAAATTGCACAGACATCATCGATTTCATGTAACCGAGCTCCTTTTACCTCTGGAAGTGAGTTGATTTTCTTCACAGCAGTTCGGCGGTTTATAAAAGTCTTCCAGCCATTCTTGGCTTGCAGGTAGATGTTGAAGTATGCGTGCAGACACATCATGCAAGCACGAATCTTGCTTCCCGATTCAAAAACCATTGTGTAAGCTCCATTTCCAAACATGATTACTCCAAATATAAATTCAATAATATTGCCAGTTGAGCGAACATAATAGACATAATCATCAAGTTTTTCCCATAGCACATTATAGTAGCCATCAATCATAAACAATATATAAACAGTGATAGAAACTATTACTTTTAGGCAAAGCTCTACACAGAATGCTGTGACTGCAAAAAGCCAAGTATTTAGTGCATAGTGGTGCCAGAGGATGTAACTGAGCAGAACCGGAAGAATGAAAAGGCAAGCGGAGACAAACAGTACAGGAAAGTGTCTGCGGAACGATGACACATGGGAGGCACTGAGAGACATCAGCACAGGGTCTGTCATTCCATGGATAAAATGCAGGACTGCAGTCAACAAAAGGCACATGTTTCGACTCAGGCGAACTAATCGTTCCTCTGGTTTCAGTCCACTTAAACCAGTCTGCAGAGCCAAAATGAAAAACAAGACGGGTGCTACAAACCCAAGCCTTTTGTCATCCTCATCAGTTGATCCAATGAAGGCCAGGATACCAAGTCCCAGATAATGCGCTATTGAAGAAATGACAGCACTCATGCCCAACACAGTTAAAGTAGAGTCACACCCACTTATGATCAGGCTGCAAATCAGTTCCCAACAGTTATCCCACGATATCAAGAAGAATTTTTCTTCCGTGTTATTTTCAGCCATCTTTACAACATATGTTAATACCACAGCTTGTGCTGTAAGTCTTGTTAGCCAGAAGACACGCAGTACAGCTGGAAACCGGATCCTTTTCCATGTATCTTCCATCAATAGCTGTAATCCGTAAATACGATACATGTGCCTCACCAGCAGATAAACGTATCGTACCGAATAATAGAACCACTTAATTTTCGTAACTAAAATGGCTGTGGTATTTAGTGTCAGAACTAGGCCTGAAATAAAAACAAGTACTTGCCGGACATTTAAAGGTAATTCAACAACCAAGCCAATTACAGGAATCAGTATATCCAGGATGATGAGTTGAGAGTATATGGACTGCATGTTTAGCAATGTAACATATCCGATTCCAAAGGTAAGCTGAAGGATGGAAAGTGCCATCCATAGCGAAGGTCCTTTATGTGGGAAGATCTGAATTCCAAATGCAGCTGTGTAGTAGGCACTGTAGAAGTTTATGTGCAAAGCAGCATAGTAATTCACCAACACTGAAGTTGCAGCCAGCAGAAATGCCGAGGCGATCATGTAGAACTTGAAAAGTGCTCGCTGTTGTAAGACCAGAACAACACTGGATACAAAGACACCTAAAACCAGATTGAAATCATTTAGTTCTCAACAGAAGTTCAACAACAGATTTTAACCTATTAGCTTTGGAGCTACATTTATTTAATGTATCACTTCCCCATTAGTCACTTGTAACTTTGCATTACCAATGGTGCCCTTTTCAGAGAACAGGCAAGAGGACGAGTTAATCTCTGCATTTAACAGCTGTGCACTACAGCTGTGATGCAAAGCCAGTGCAAGCCCTAAGTCACAATTACTATGAAGTTTGTTGCAGTTTCAGACTAGAACAGTGACAACTCCCAGCCTTTCAGCCTTAGTCCTGAAATCCAAGGGTAGACAAGTTCTAAAAATAAACCCCCGACAGATACAGCATCACCTTTATAAGCAAAGCTAATAAAAAATAAATGAGTAAAATTTTGTAAGTCCCCTAATTCACTTGAACAAGGCACTCAACTACAGCTCTCCAAGATGGAGTACTAAAGATAAGTAACCAAAACACTTCAGTTACACTCTTCAATGGGAAAATAGTGAAAAATTGCTGTAGTTTGCTGTGGGGAAGGCATTCCTTCTATTTCCCTTCAGTTTGCTTTTATTTCTGGTCACAGTGGCAACAAAGGTCACACGGGGAAGACCTTCCACAGCATACACCTTTTGTGCACAGAATCCAAAACTGCACCAACTGCCTCTTTGCCAATGCCAGTGCAAACTTGTCTGTCTTGTTAGAAGTCAGATTTAGGCCTTGAAATTCCTGTTTGCTAACCTCTCCCTCATACTGACCATGACCACATCTTGACCGTGACTGGGAAGTTTGCACCTTCCTATGAGAAATCCTATCAGAGCAACTGCAGTACTGGGAGTTTGGGATTATATGTCCCTGCAGTAAACTTCTGTAGTGTAATTTATGAATCCCATCGCTGTGTCCTACATAGGTAAGGGCTGTACCCTAAGAGGTGTTAAATTAAATGGCACTTAGCACTAGATCCATTTCCTTAAACAGTTTCTTTTTCAGGAAACACACTGCCTTTATTTTGGCCTTCTCAATCAGCTTCCACTCTATTCAACTGCTTTCTTATCCAAACCAGATTGGAGACATTTCAATCTCTACAATTTATATTTGATTCTAAGTTGCTTTCAGTCTCTGTACTAAAACCAGTGCAATCACCAGTAATCCTCTTTCTGCTGGAGGACAGCATTGGTCTTTTCTGATGATTGTAGTTTAGGTTTGTTCTAAATCCACCATAATCAAGTGTTTAAAAAATATTTAAGCCATAGTCTCTTGATCATGAGAATAAATTCTTTGAAACAGCATTTGATTCTACCAATAGTGTGACCACTGCTTGTATAAAGAAAAACAACAACAGCAACTAAACACACACAAATATACAAAAAAAACCCTCCAAAGCCTGGAGAACTGAGAAGAAGAGAGAGGATCAACATGAATCAACTACAAAAGGCAGGCTACAAATAAAGTTATTAATACACCTTAACAATATTCCTTGCCAGCAGCACTGGCTGATACAAACACATTCTCCCTGATTAATCATTAATCTGGTAACCTTGTGAAATGGACTGAGGAAAAGCCTCTGTCAGTTTTCAGAAATCCCCTTGCATTGTAGCTCAGTTCTTCTAGGAAAAGCTGAGTATTTGTTACATGCAGTACTTCTTAAAAAATAAGCTTGACAGTTGCCTTGTCATCTTAACCACCACAAACATCTTTAGGAGAGCCAGTACTGCTGACGAGTTTGTAGCCGTTGTCTTTTCTCAGAAGTCACAGAAAAGGCTCACATGCCTGTACAAGGACGTTATTTATGTAATTCTGATCATTTGAGCCAAAGGAGATGCATTTTGCACTAAGCAGGCTGCTCTGAAACACGCCTTAACAAAACCTATTTTTGTGTCTTGCAGTGGCAGTAACAGGCCTGTATTTAGATACTGCAGGTCATCTTAAAACACTGACGTTTCACATGCAAGACACATCTCTAAAAACAGTACAACAGTGAGTCAATAGAGCTTGTCCTACTGGTTCCTCTGAAGAGGGACTAACAAAAAGTACATCATACCTCTGTTAACACTTGTGGGGAAAAGTCAAGACTCACTGAAGGAGTCTCAAAAGACTGTAAGAGGTAACAAATCTCAGAAGGGGCAGTGACCACTCCTTTCCCCCATCTCCATTTATGTCACTTAGTCCACCTCAACAGAAGACTTTGCCCTTGCCCCCTGCCCATCCCCCCTTTCCCTCCAAAACAGTAAGTCTTTTTCCATTTTCTCTCTGCTAGGAAATGCTGCAGTTCCTCGTTTGGTAAGGTTTGTCTTTCCACTCATCTTTACTGTTTCCACCTGTGCCACCCCATTGCCAACTGTCCCAGTATGGCCTCCAAACACAGCACTGAACCAAACCATGCTGCGCTTACTTTTAAAATAATTTATTGTGTTAAAATGAATGTCTCCCTCTCATTTTTTTTCCTTTAAATCCTGAGTTTTGTCAGTATCTTTATAGTAACCCACTACTAAGGATTTGACTTTCAATCCCTTGCAGGGAACAATCACTTTTACACATCAGCATTTCATTCATGTGGAACTGCCAAACTATTGCTCCCTAGCTCCAGTAATTCTATTTACTTCCACATCTTTCTGCAGACTCAAGTATTTATAGTACCCTTCTCAAAACTCAGTGTCCTCAATGAGGAGGGACTGCTGTCTGAGGTGACAGTCACTCCTGGGGGTGGTAGTTCTGCTGGAATTGAGATACTTAAACCCAATGCAAAGATACGAAAAGTAAACATTGCACTGGGGACAAAGCAAGGTTAATCAAAAAGATGAAAGGGAAAACATGCTCCAGCTGTGGAAGTTGGTTCTGTGCTCTGTATAACTATTTACTTCTGTAGAAAGTGATGGAAGAACCAGACCAAGGAATCCTGCTGTAAAACTTTGTAACACCCACACAGATCTGTATTAACATTCCTGAAGAGCTGTACTTCCAGAATATTTCAGAATTGTTTAACATCACCCCCAAAAGTCATCAGTCTCTCCAGAGCTCCAATCTTCATATCTGGTGGACAGGTTGTCCATTTCTCCTGTGCTATGGGAAAAGTTTGGAACCGTACTTCAAAGTCTGCAAATGGTAAGTCAAAGGACATTTTCCCACTATTTAAACACAGAATGATCCAAAATAACTATCACTTTCCTAACAGCAGCAAAAACCCAACCCTGCAATCCTTAAATTCAGATGAGAAAAAAAATAGATGCAAAAGCACTGTTATCTGAACCACATGGAAGGTGTTTAAGATCATCTTCAAGTGGCTACATTTTTATCTTTTCTTCAGTTTTGGAAAGCCAAGAACCACCAACCCGTTTTCTAAATGTTCAAGGTAAGTTTCTTGGCATAAAACATTCCCAAAGCTTTTTTGCAGAAGGCAAAAATTACCCACTTCTTAGAAAAGTGTTCATATAAATGCAAACCTCAAAAGTGGCTTAATCTGTTAATCCCAGTATCGCACACTTAAGGGACATCATTGAATAACACATCCACCACTCATTTACACAGGTGGGATTAAATTTAAGGCTCTTCCTACAGCACCTGGATCATATGATGAAGAACTCCTAAAATGAAGTTGGTGAGGCACTGCAATGTCATTTTTTAAAAAAGGAATTATCAGTGGGATTAATTACTCTTAGCAATTCCGTAAGTGTTGAACAAAAGGTCAAGAAAATGGGAAGCAGGGAGGAAGAACCCCTGCTCCCCATCCCGGAGCTGCCGATACCCGTGGCACGGCAGGCAAAGAAGACAACTTCGGGCCTCCTCAGCTTTGCTTCTCATGTGAGCAGCGACTTCTCCTGGCACTCTTTACCAAAGCAATAAAAATAAAAAACATAAAAATATATAATAAATGTAAAAAACCAAAATAAAACACTGCGTTTTGTTACCTCCTCCCTTTGTTCTACTCTGACCTGTTGTCTTGCTATAGATTATTTTTTACTTTTTCCCCTCTGCTCCTCGACTTGTTTGATGCAGTCACACCACACTTCTCACTATGCACATTTCCTTTAACCTGCTCTCCTCTGCTTCCTGCCTCAAAAGCTGTACCGCCTATTTCCTTCCTGTTTTTCTTCTACTATAAACATCAAATAGAACTTAAAATCCATCTGTCTTAGGCCTGCAAAAAAACCCAAACAAAACAACAACTTGATGTGTTTTGTGTTTTCCTTCCTGCCTCAGGATCGCCAGCTCCAAAATGTGAAACACAGCACAATATCACCTGTACAACAGTTCAGAAACGGGACTCCCACTAAGCCGAGGCTATGTAAGAACCCAAGAAAACGATATTGAAAACAGTATCGCCTAGTTATACCTGTCACTTTCATCCTTCATGCCGGGAAACAAAATAAAGCTTGAAATTAACCATTGGCAAGGTTCAGAAGGCTTCCCTTTCCCCTGGGAACCAAATTCCCTGCATTTCTGAACTGCTGTTGCAAAAATAAGGCTTTAACAACGTATTTCAGGAAGACATCACACTATACAAAGTGTTTTTAAAAAAACACATAAACCCCCTATACCCACTAAGTTACATGTTTTCCGCCTTGGAAGCCCCCAGAGTAGGAGGGGGAGTCACAGCCCCGAGCCCTCTCCGGGTCCTTGCACCGTTACGGGGACGGGAAGAGGCGGAAGGAGCCGGGGATGGATCGGGTGGGTGAATCGGGACCGGAGAGGGAGCGAGGTGACGATCCAGCCCGGGCAGTCGAGCAGGGGCTCGGGGGTGGCAGAGAAGAACTAGTGCGGACGGAAATCAGGGACGGGGGAAGGGGAGAGACGGGCCGCGACAGTAGCAACAGCCAGGCGGCGGGTGAGGGGCGGG
>NW_008246058.1:3352073-3363453 GCF_000691975.1 Corvus brachyrhynchos
CTGCCCCGCGCGGGCGCGCGGCCCCGCCCTGGGAGTTCCAGGATCGATTGGGTTTGGCAAAAGCGCGGAGGCCAGGCCGGGGCTGGACAGCGCCGCGTCCGCTGCAGCACGGCACTGAGGGCCGCGTCCAGTCTTTCCTTAAGCACCGCCAGGGACGCCAGCACCTCCCTGAGCAGCCCATTCCAACGCCTAATCAACCTGTCTCTGAAAAACTAATGTCCAACCTAAACCTCCCCTGGCGCAGCTTGAGGCCATTTCCTCTCATCCTGTCGCTGGTTGCCACGGAGAAAAGACCGACCCGCACCTGGCTGTAACCTCCTTTTAGGGAGTTGTAGAAAGCTATAAGATCCCCCTGGGATCTCCTTTTCTCCAGGCTAAACACCCGCAGCAACCTCAGCTGCTCCTGGTGCTCCGGACCCTTCACCAGCTCTGTTGCCCTGATCTGGACACACTCCAGCCCCGCAATGTCCTTCTTGAATTGAGGGGCCAGAGCTGGACACAGCAGTGATGTTGTGACTGCACCACTGAGTACCAAAGGACAGTCACTGCTCTGGTCCTGCTGGTCACACTGTTCCTGATACAATCCAGGATGCCATTGGCCTCCTTGCCCACCTGGGCACACGCTGGCTCAAATGGTGGGATGGCAGTGGGCCTGGTCCCATGAGCGCTTTGGTCCCTCATTTCCCCAAAGTGCCCCTAAAGCCCAACCGCATCACTGGAATCCTCTGCCAGCCACAAAGAGCTGCATTCGTGCTGCAGCCCCTCGGGAGGGGTCAGCTCCGTGTCCCCCATCCCGCAGCACTTCTCATGACTGCAGCTTTGCCCTGTGCTCTCTGGGGATGTTGGAGCACTCGGTACTGTCCAGGGCTGTCAGGGAGTTGTGCAGCCTGAAGGACTAATGGGCTTTAATCAGAATTCCCAGTTCTCTTGAGTGAGATGCACAAGACCTGTCTTAGCCAACGCATAACCATAGGTAAGGGTCAGAGGAAAAAAGGCATTTTCCTTTCAAATGCTTTCTCCTTCCTCATGCATTATCACAGAAGCCACAGATACAAGGACATTTGGAAACTTCGATCTGCCTTGATTTTTCATCAAGAACTGTAGCAATGGGACAAGGAGTAATGGGTACGAATTGAAAGAGGAACAATTTAGGGTAGACATTAAGAAGAAATTTTTCACTGTGAGGGTGAAACACTGGAACAGGTTTCCCAGGGAGGTTGTGGCTGCCCCAACCCTGTCAGTGTTCAAAGCCAGGTTGGTTGGGGCTCTGAGCAACCTGGTCTAGTGGAAGGTGTCCCTGCCCATGGCAGGGCAGGTTGGAACTAGATGATCTTTAAGGTCCATTCCAACCCCTTAACATTCTATGATTGCATGATTTTTACAAAATAAAAAAAAGATTACTAAACTGAAAGCAATGTGTAACAGAGTTAGCCTGTCTGAAACTGGGACATTTCCCACTTCATCCCCCTGTGGGAATTAAAAGCAAGTTCCAGGACACAACCAAGATGGGCTTGTGAACCTGTTGGCATCTGCCACGCTGCAATTTCCCACCAGTGTCTGCCTCCTGCTTCACCTGCTGGGGCTCAGCATTTGCATGAACCTCATTCATCCATGGCTTAAGCCCTTGGAAGCCTTTCTATTGTTTCCAAAAGGGTTTGGATCAGACCATAACTGTATTGCACAGGAATTTTCTAAGCAATGCCCCAGCTAACAAAGCCAGAAATGTGGCCAGATTGCTAAAGGATTGTATTACAAAATCCATGGACATTGACGAAGTGCATGTTTTAATCACATGCTGAAAGGCATAACTCTGACCTAGTAAGTCTCCCCACGCCAAAAAATAGAAGTCAGGTTTTAAAATGTGAAAACATTTGAATATGGCTGAATCACAGTAATTCAGACTTGCCTGAATCATTTTACTGCTCAACTAAGTATAAAGCTGCTGAATGCAAATAACAATATTTGATTTGAAATGAAAAGCAATGTAAATCAAGCACATCAGAGTACTTGATAATTCCCAGTAATCCATATGAAAATATTAATTTATGTGAGGTGTTATGTCAAGAAATAAACAACTTAAAGCAATACTTATGGAAATGGAATTCCCTGACCTCCCAAAGCCCTTTCAACTTCATTTAATATTCTCATCTGTAAAGAGGATCTTAAATCTATTTTTGCAGTACAGGCTTCAGGATCAGAGGCAATGCTGTAGTACATATTTATATTGCTTTAAGGACATGTGGATTAAATGGAACCCATTAAGTGGATTTTCAGGTTTAAATACATGCATTTACTGGCATATTTTACAGATATTATTTGGGCACAGATATCTGCAAATTACTTTGTGCACGAACACTTCCAGGTTGCAAACATTCCAGAAATCCGAGTGTTAATAAGGTGTATCAGATCAAATGAGTACATGTTTTACACAAGTTTTTCAGAAAACTTCTTTCTGTTAGGACTCCTACTTTTGATTTCAGTTCAGTTTTAAAAAATAAATCTAAACTTGATTATCAGGCACATGGGATGCAGGATGATGACATCTACTGGATATGTTTCATTTTGCAATTTGTGCTACCTAGTTTCAAATGTGGAATAATAAACCAAATTCAGCGTTGTTACACAAGCGAACCTCTCCTGAATTCACTTCAAAGACACAAGTGCAGGAAAATTTGGCAAAACATTTTGAGAGTTAAATGCAGTCTCAACTTCTTTGTATATTTGGGGGTGAAATACTGTTCCCAGTACATTTATATTAATTCACGCACACAAAAACAATTCCTTGGTTGAGGAATTCTTCAATTTCTCATTCATAACTACCATACAAATTAAGAAGAAAGCTGCTTTATTTGTCTGTATATGTGAATTGCTAAGGGGAAATAGTCCTGGCTCCAGATGAAGGTTGTTCCCCCTAGTATCACCGGGACCGGGGGTACCTGCCCTGACTTGGTGTCAGGCATGAGGCCCACACCCACGACATGGCAGCACAAAAGAACAAGCCCTGGGGAGCTGTTTCATAATAAATTAGAACTTAAAATTCAAAAATATTTTCAGAATAACTTAATACACTTCCTGTATGAGGCTGAGTCAGACAGATGCAGATCAGTCTATTTCAATAACAAGTCACTGGAATTCTTTGACCTTCTTTACCATATGTGGCAGAAGGCTGGATTTTACTCTGTCATGTAAAAATTATTTTTGGGGCATTTTTGATAGGTCAGAATTCCTATGATTTTTTTCAAAAGCTGTTAACATTTTTCCGTCTGAGATTTTTAGAACAAGAGGAACTGCATAAATACAGATTATCAGCTGCATATGTCACATGCCTTGAATTAACTGGACATAAAAGAATCTTTATTATCTTCAGGAATGGTAGAACAGCCTATTTTCTATATCAGTGTGCTGAGACCATGCTTAGGGGCTGTGCCCATATATTATGGCCAAATCTAAACCCATCTTTTAGCTAAACTTTAGATTTCTTAAAACTCCCCCATTTGCTTAAATGCTCTCCTTATCCCTTCGAGCCAAAGGTTTTATTGGATTAGTGCAACAGCTCACATCAGATAGTGAAAAATCACATGGTCTTGCAAAAATCACATTTTCATAATTAAAAAAGAATAAAAATGCAGGGAAGGTTTTAAGAGGATTGGCGCTTTTTTTCTAACTACAAGATCCTGAAAAGCTAAATACACATGATACCTTTGCCTTGAAATACCCTGTGTAAATTTAGCCTGATTTAGTAACTGTAATTTTTGTAAGAATGAAAACAGTTGGCTCCTAAGGAAAACAGTGCAAACATGCATGTCAAAACTGTGTTTTAGTTTACAGTGTGTGTAGCAATCCATTAACTATTCCCAAATTCCATTTCTCCTTCCCAGAGACCTTTTGTGGTGAATTCCCTGATATCATACTGGATTCCTCATGTAAGAATAAAGCCCTGTACAATGTATCTTTCATTTTGTTGTAATAGTTTTTCATTACCATCACTAAGAATGTCTGTATTTTGGACTGAAACAAAACCCAGAGACTCATGAAAGGAACATAATGTGGATTTTCTTCTCCTAGGATGATATTCTTGCATTAAATAGACTGATCTGCATTTTTTAAAAGCCAAATATCAATGTTTTATTAATGTAGGCTTTGGTGGATTCAGCAGGCAGCTGTGCCTTGGTGGAGCAGCTCTTTGTCTCTGACAGAGAACAGCCATGCCCTCAGCTCTGCCCGGCTGCAGCAGCGTCCTGGCACTGTCGACGTGAGCACTGGGACAGCAAAGTGCCAGCTCAGGCATAAAGAGGCACAGGCTCTCCTGCATCTCGTGTTCGGTGTAGACAGACTTGCATGTGTGGCACTGCCAATGCAGTAATGGCAAAACATTTAAAGATTAACATATTGCTGTAACATATTAAAGTCCAATGGAAATGATTTACACTCATGTGAGTATTTTTAATATTATTATTGGAGACACCAATAGTCTTTACCCAAGAATAGTCTATATCTGTGTCTTCTTCTGAAGAGAAAAAAGCAAATCAAGGTAGCATGTGAAAAGCTAAGCTAAAACCTGTAAATATAGTTATTGACTTAGGGACCTTTTGAATATATTAATAATTTCCCTGCAAAAATTAACATGGTTAGGAGTAGTTATTAAGTTTAGGTTTTATTCCTTCTCTACAGCTAAATGCCATGGGCTTAGATAGCATTTCTTAAAAGATGCTAAGAAGAAAGAAATTTACTTATAGTTAATATTTAGCTAACCAAATTGTAATAACTTGTTTGTGTGAAGGATTGATTTTAATTTCTCATCTGTGTGATGTGACAATGTCTGTAACATATGAGCACTGCATCAGGCTCTGGGGTCTGCAACACAAGAATGACATGGACCTGTTGGAGTGAGTCCAGAGGAGGCCACCAAGATGATCCAAGGCATGGAGTACCTCTCCTACGAGGAAAGCTTGAGGGAGTTGGTTTTGTTCAGTCTGGAAAAAAGAAGGCTTTGGGGTGACCTGACTGTGGCCTTGCAATACCTGAAAGGAACTACAGAAAAGATGGAGAGGGACTTTTTGAAAGGGCATCCAGTGACAGGACAAAGGGGAGTGGCTTCAATCTGAAAGAAGGTGGGTTTAGATAAGGTAATAGGAAGAAATTCTCTACTTTGAGGGTGGTGAGGCACTGGCACAGGTTGCCCAGAGAAATTGTGGATGCCCCATCCCTGGAAGTGTTCAAGGCCAGGTTGGTTGGGGCTCTGAGCAACCTGGCCTAGTGAAAGGTATTCCTGTCTGCAGCAGGGAAATTGGAACTCGGGTGAGCTTTAAGGTCCCTTCCAACTCAGGCCATTCTGTGATTCCATGATTCTATGACTCTATTCCCCTTAGTGGAGCATGGTGTTATTATGTATGTTATTTGAAGAGAGTGCTCATTTGGAAAGCTCGAAGTGCCCAAAGATTTTTCTGCCTTGACAAAGCAAGGCGGGTGCTGGAGAGTCAAAGTACATGGACAAGTCTTGGGTCATTGCTGACAGGAGAAAAGAATAACCTACAAGTGCATTATCTGCAAGCCAATGTGAAGAACCTCTTAATTCTGTAATTTTCTCATAGTCCTAGAATAACAAATTTTTCATTCTCATTAAAGTAAATGATTGCTAAGAAATGTGTTAGACCTTGCTGGTTATGGCTTTACAATTTTTTACTGAACAAAACTGCACAGACAAAGAGCCTTTGGCTTTTACCTTCTGTGAAAATAAAAAGGGGCTAAGAGAACAAATTGTATTAACTGTTGCTCGTTGGCACATTTGTCTCATTTCCTAACTCTGACCAGCATACTTAGCAAGGAGACAAGAAAGAGAGAGACAAGGAATATGTCTCAGGACTGCAGCCCCCTTCCCGCATCTGTCCTGCTCTGGAAGGGATGTACTGGTGGACATTGCTCAGGGCTTTGCTCAGCTCCTGCCCGAGGCACCATGCTCAGGGCAGCACTCCCCTCTGGCTTCCTCGGCTCCACGTCCCCTCTCTGCTGGGGCTCTGGGAGATGCACCACTTAAGATCGTTCCTCCCAGATCCCTCCTGATCCGTGTTGTCGTTGTTCTTTTGTTTTCCAAGCACTAAATGGAGAAATGTCTGTCTTTCCTAAGTTTACACACACACATTGCAGCTCCTGCTGCAGAGATTTGCCTTCCTTCCGAGAGCTGCTGACTCCCTATTCCAGGCCTGATTTGAAGGCATAACTAAGCAAGCAAAAAACAAAAGAATAAATGAAGATCCTTTTTATTTTTTTCATTATTGTAATGTATTCCTTTGTCTTCTGCCATGGTTTTTGAGTGTTTGAGTGCATCTTGCTTGAGACAGGCAGTATTATGTGCTTGCCTGTTGGGTATCATCCCCTTTCTTAGTGGTTTTCCCAGCCCCCTAATCCTGTTATTAATCCATAGACAGCATGCTTTCCTACAAATTGCATGCTCAGTAAAAACAAGTCTAGAATGTTAAAGTAGTAAAATATATTAAAAGTATATCAGACTAGATGCTAGAAATTTGTCCTAGGAATTAATATTCATTATAATTCTAATATTTCTGTATTTTAATATTAATTTCTGTTCTGTAGCTGTTCTTGGCTATTACTTCTTATAGAAGTTCAGTATCTATTTGTTCAAAGAAAAATGTGTCTGCTAAAACTGACAGGAAGCTGGAACACCCAGACAGCTGGTGCAGCTCATTTTTTCAATTGTCAGACAGCAGCTCAGAAATGGTGTGCCTGAGAGGGAGAAACGGAAATGATTGGGATATTTTGTGTGGAGCACATGGAAAAGCACATGCTGCCATCATAGCAGTTTCTCTGACCTCAGCCATGCTTTGTGTTAGGCAGCTGTACATGTAAGAAATAAAATGCAGATCTAGTGTTAATTTTAAAATTCATTAATGAAAATTTTTCCTTTGAAATGACAAATTAAATAACAGCTGCACATATAGAACCTTGCACTATATGTCGGTTTTTGTAATTAAGGAAATTAATTATGCATTACACTCAACATTTTTTCCCCTTACAAGGTGATGCGTGGCTGCATGTGGGGAGATTGTACCACTGAAAGGCAAGATCTGACTATTCCCATTCAATATGTGCTCAGTTATTTAGTAACATCTGGAATGCAGTTACAGAACTCCTGAGTTACAAAGTAAAGTAACAGAGGGCAAGGCAAGTTCCTTTCGCTTGGGGTTCGACATTCATTTTACCATTTGTGCTACTTGTTTTGTGAAAGACAGAAGTGGACAGGATCTGTTTTTTACTGGAAACTAGCCATACCACAGCAGAAAATGTGGTCTTGCTGAAAAATCCTGCCTTGTAGAGGAAATGTCATCTGGAAATGACACCAGTCTCCCTGTCACCCCCGAGCTGAGCCTTGCCTGCCAGAGCTTGCCTCTGCCTTGATGTTCATGCTGCAAAGTCTTGCTGAACTCCACTGTCAGTACAAAGACTTGGCAGAAAAAATCATAGCGGAAAACCTCAACTTTCCAAAGTCGCATACAGGACAACGCTGTCCCTAGTTCCCCTGTCCTCTGCCTACACAGTCCCAAACAGGAGCTGTTTGCTGATCCGTGGGCTACTAAATTTAGCTGGTTCCTGATAGCTGAAAACAGCTCACAGACTGGATTGTACTGCTGGTCACCAGCACCTGTAGCCAGATAACACCAGCTAGCTGATATAAAACTAGGTGAAAACAATCGACTGTGTCAGCTGCTCTCTATTGTAGCATTAAAATAATAGTAATAGTAATATTATTATTATTATTATTATTATTATTATATAATGGAAAGAATGTTTTTTATACTTTTGTCTGAAATTATACACTTCTCAGGATGATTTCAGTCTTCAGAAGAGTTGATCTGGGAGATATGTGTTCACAGAAAACATGAGAGACACAAAAGTAGAGAGAATACAGAGTTATACAGGAAAGTAGATCTGCCATGGCAGAAGATGTGATCTTCCTGAAAGATCCTCCCTAGCTGAGGAGGATATCAAGGTGATATCAAACTCTGGCATTGGCATTAATTACAGCCACATCAAATATTTGTGTTGGAACCTGATACCATATGAACTTTGTTCAGACTCACCTTCCACTGCAAGGTTGGTGTTTAGTAACTGTTAATGAAAACTGTAATTCCAGTTTTGAGAAACACTAGTTTCCTATAAAAGCCTCTGAAACCTGTGGTTTAAATGTAAAAGCAGCATAATAATCCAGACTTTTGGCCAAATGTCTCTTTTAGGCTCTGAGTAAATGAAACTCAGGATATTTGCAGGTATGAAGACAAAAGCAAAAAACTCATGCAAATCTTTATGAACCAAGAAAGATGAGTTTTGCACAGCTTGAAAGATAAATTCTTCTGTTATAGGGGAACTTTCCAAAACAAAATTTAACTTCAAACTCTTTGCTTGGTTGATTTTGTTAACAGCTGGGAAAACCCATGGTACAGACACTTGAGAGTGCACTTCCAGCTGTCTTCGTGATGCTTGGTGGCCTGGCCAGAAGATGGCAAGCGTGTTTTGTGGGAGAAGAGAACTGTGCCAGGCAGACACAGTTCTGGTGGTATAAGAATCAAACAATTCACAGTCAAGACTAGAAATGTTAACATTATTTACATGATCCTTGTAATGCTTGAACTGTGAGATAATAAAAGAGACAAAACCTGTGATAATTTACAGCTGCATATGCACAGGGGGAGTGAGGAAGTGCTTGGGGAGGCAAATACCTCCGACCCCACTGACATGGGATGTGCTCCCGAGGGATGCAGCAGGTGCCAGTCTTGCACCTCTGCTACCCCCCATTTAGTGTGTCTCTGTACAAGCAGTTTTGAAGCAGCCATGGAAGAATCCCACACAGGTTACAAATAGTACCCAGCATCTCCTCCCAGCTCTGGGCTTTCTGACCCAGCATCTGCCCTCGCAACAGACAGGAGATGTCTTTTCTTGCCTTATGAAATGACAGTGAACTACAATCCTCAGTTAATTATTTGCTTTGTTCGGCTGTTTCTTTCTTCTATACCTTTGGCATGGGGAATGGCAAGGACAGGCATGCAGTGAATTTAGATACTGCTTTACAGCCTGGCACTTCTCTCTTTCAGTTATCAAAGACTGGCAATTCCTGAATCCTTTCCAGAATGGCAAGCAGTCCTTTACCTCCTTAGAAGTAGAATAATTCTGTCTAGTGTTCCAGCCACTGGTAACTGGATAAAGCTCTTTGTTTATCAACTCATTTTTGAGTTGGCTGGAAGTGCAAATTGGAGAAAGCAAAGTACGTGCCTCCCATTAGGGGCTGAACATTCAGTTTCTACAAAGCTCCTATTCATTGACCTGGCATTTCCCAGTGTGGAAATAGGGAAGACTAAATTGAAGGGATACATTTACCACTTAGGGCAAAATGTCATGATGCTCATAATGCCCCTGAACTTAGGGGAGATCATGTCACAGTTTTGGACCAGGACTGCAAGAAGTGTGACTTTCTAGACCAAGGAGCTTTAGTGTAGCTGTAAGATACTCTGCTCTAGTAGAGGGCCGAATTGCTGACACTAATTTTCATTTGTAGCCTTTAGCTAATCTATCAGATATCCAGGGCACAGGTCACTGGTTCCCCTAGGGGTCAGGACAGAGGCCTTGAACTTAATTACACTTTGTAATATGAACTGTCATAGGGAGCAAAGGACTGGGTTGTGAAGAGATAGGGCAATGTTACATAGACATTTGTCAAAAGTTTTAGGGCCAGATGTGTTGTATTGCTGTGGTCCAGCTGATGCAAAGGCAAAAAATGTTTCCCACTGCTACAGTCTGTTTTAGGGGTGCTATTGGGGGCCTCAGACAACATTTTAGTCCACAGAAGTGGCTGGACATGATGGCTCAGACAGGTGGGGTTTGAGTATTGATAATACTTGAATTGGATTCCTTAGACCGGGTCATGAGGGGCTGAATTCACTTATGAACCAGAGAGAAAATGAATCCTCTGTAAAATGTTCTATTTTCTGTCATTGCACAGGATGGGTTCAAACACTAATGCTGTCCAAGCAGTCCAGTCACTTTGGACACAGATGGACTCAATGATCCTACCTTTACAATTCTATGATTCTATGACTTTGCTTGCAGTGGACCTAAGGAGTGGAAAAGAATTTTTGGGAAAGAAGGCTGATGCAAACAAAATAGAACATACCACAAAGAGGAGAAGGCTTTTCCCCCATGCATTTCCATTATGGTTGACTTTTGTTAAGCTGATTTCCATATGCACATTCTGAGCAGCTAGGAATGTCATGAACAAGGAATGAAACAGAAATTTTAGATGTTTCAGTAATCAAAAGTGGAAATCATTTGGAAATGATACAGGAAAGATAGATTTCTTCTCCTTATTTGAAAATACTGTAGCTTTGCCAGAAATTTCAAATATTCCTGCCAAGGATGATGTTATATATGAAGTTGAGGAAGAAGGAGTTACCCCCTCATCTCCATTATTTCATTTCAGATAAGATGTATTTCTTCTAGATAAGATGTATTTCTTCTAGTTAAAAGCATTGCAGCCTTAAAACCAAAACATATCCATACGCCAGTTGATTTTTTGAGGACAAAATGTCCAGTGGTGATCACATCCTCTGCATCACTTTTGAGGGCAGAAAAAAAGTGGATGGCATAATATGCACCAAAAGATTATTCAATTAGGTATTACAGAAAGCTTTCCATCTCGAAAGGCAGTTCAGCACAATGCTGAGCTTCCTAGTGAGCTGTGGAAATTCTACTATTGATGGGTTTTATAACAGGAGGGCAGAGAAGTAGCTATGAAGATTTATTTTAATGCCTCCTATCAGTGTATTGATTTACAGAACATTCATAATTAACATCTATATAGTAAATGTTGGAATGTTTCTACTGTCTGCATTGTGCCACGGTGATGTGCTCTGTTCTATTCTATTCTATTTAGCTTCACAGCATCACTTTAAGGTGCACTGAACTTTAAAAGGCATCCTGCTGGGAAGAAAAAATTTGGAAGGAAAAAATTCTTCTCTTCTACTGGCTGGGCAGTTCCTCTGTCCAGCTCAGTGTTTCCACACAAGCCAAATTCCATGACTGCTTTTGAAGAAATGTTCCTGGAATTGAACTCGTAGTTTTCTGTTGCGGTGACCCAGCTCACTGCGGGGCTGGGGCAGCATGATGCCAATCAATCCCAGCCCATCCTCTGGATCGAGTTTCCCGAAGAGGCAGACTCAGAGGGTGGGGCGAGGGGCGGCTCAGAAGCCTAAACTGCACCCCCTGGGCGGTGCCCGGGTACAAGCTGCCTCCCCCGGTTCGGGAAAATTCTCGGTTACTCCGTTGTTCACTGGTTCTCTGTTATAACTCCCGCCTCTCAGTTTCCCCCCGTGGT
>NW_008246058.1:3363822-3371329 GCF_000691975.1 Corvus brachyrhynchos
GGCTCCTGCCGTGTTCCCTCTGCAAAGAAGCCAGCTAGCTAGCTCAGCCAGCAGCTCTTTTCCTGATGCTGAAGTCACTTCAGTGATGCACAGACGTAACGCAGCTGGACTCTCTCTGACCTGGGGCACGCCAGAGCTCATGCCTCGAGCACAAGAACTGCATTAGTTTTCCCCAGTCTGGCAATTCTTACAAAAGGATTTATTTGCACTGTCAACAAAAAAGTATGGTATATTCTGCTTTCTGAGAGCCAAATTCTTGGTCTTTACACAGGATCTTATTAGACAGGATTCACTCCCTACAGCTCAGTGCTGTGAGAAACCTTTGCAAAGTTGCAATGGATGATTCCCAGATGTTTTGGCCAGGGTGTCCATAGTGCTGCTATGAGTCGCTCTCTCTCTGCTCACCCATCTCTGAAATCCTTCCAAGAGGAGATAATGTGGAGGGCTCACAGTGGCTTTAGCAGGATTTGGATCAGGCCATCTGGCTAAACTTTGTTGATCTTTTTGAACCAACGGACTTCTCTGTCGCTGGTGAAATGGGTGGTCCCTGGTTTAATCCCTGTCCTCCCTTCATCCCAGCATGGAGCTTATGTGGCCCCACAATGAACCAGACTATGGACTGAGCATTCTTTTTTCCCAGCCCCAGATTAGTTCCCTGATTTGCATTATCCCATGAACACGCGACTGCAATTCTGGCCTGAGGAAGCGGATGGGATCACACACAAAAAGAAGGGATAAGGACAGATCCATCTATGACAGATCTACCTCACTGAATATGAGTGAACACCCTTTGAAAACCTGTTTATACTCTTTATCATCATCAGTGTCCCAAAACCTTGCAGTTCACATATGGTAAAGATTGTAACTAGAGGAACTAACAGCTTCAGTAGCTTTTTCATTATCATTCCTGGACTGGAAGGAATATCTCTTGGGAGTCAGAACTGGACTTTTTAACAAAAGCAAAAGATTGAAATAAATTAAAAAAAAACAAAAAACAAAACCAAACCCAACCCTGAAAATCCCCAGTAATCTCTTTTGCTGAGGCTCTTCACAGGAAAAAGTAAGTGGCCTGTGGTAATTGTGGGAGGGAGGAGAAAGCCATGGGAAGAGCTTAGTACATTAGACCTCAAAGTAATGCTTCTAACTATCAGGGCTGAGTGGTCCATCCCATTATTATTCCCTCTCTTGCTGCAGAGTATTGTAGCACTTTGTCTCTTTGTTTATTCTTAAGCCATTTTAAAAATAGAAACTGTCATAACTGGAATGCTTTTCTTCTTGTGTTGGAAGACAACAACTGTAAGAATTATAAATGTGGCACTGGAAAATGATTCATAGGTATGTGTGTTTATGAACTTTGCATTTTCCAAAGTCAAATTAATCTCTAGAAAATACAAAATAATTGTGGCTGTTGCCCAAAGTCTGTTATACAGGGACCACCTATAAGTGTTGGTATAGTTTCATCTTTGTTAAATGTTTTTAAAGACATATTGAACCACCCATTCCTGTTCCCACCAAGTTATGTTGCCAGATTTAATCAATCATTTCATTTCTGTCAAGATTTTTGTCTCAGCAACCAACCTAATACACTGGTGTTTAACTTTTCTTCTTTTAGATTCTGTGTATTCGAATAACACCCAGGATTTATATAATGGAATAACATTTAGCCATAAGGACAATTTGTCAACTATTCTCAGATTATTGGGCTCAGTGGAATTATGGAAACCAGCTGAGTTTGTGAAAAATGGGGAAAGTTCCTACAGAACTGGCATTATTTCTGTTTAATGACACAAAAAATCAAGCAGAGGTGTCTAAATCTAAATGTTTTTCTTCAACTCTCAAGAGAAAATGATTAGAACTACAGCCATTTACCTTGTTTCTTCTACTGTAACAGCAGGCATTGCATTAATAACAGCAATTTGTATAAATTCCAGCAATACTGAGGCAAGCACTTCATGGTCTGCAATCAGTGCATATTCAGTTCATTTTGGATGGAAGGTACTTGGGGGTGATTTCACCTTAGTTGATGAAAATTGAGTGATCCGAGGGATAGGATTTGAAGCTCTTTTATTTGAAATGAAGCCTGACAGGACTTTATGTTTCTAGTATAAACATTATAGAGACAGGTGACAAGCATTACTTTAGAGAGATACAAATATGTGCTTAACAGAAGCTGTTTTTCTTACCTGTGGCAGGTCTGAGACCCCAGTGCTTGTGCTGTCCAATGGAAACTCCACAGCTTTCAACAGATTCCTCCATTTTCTGAGAAATCTCCTACTACAACCCCTTTTTCTCTTGTTGCATTCATAATTCCAGTCACTATCAAATCTTAAAAGCTCTTTTAAAGGAAGAAATCAAAAATATTCATGTATCATGCCATATAAAAGAATCAGATTTGAAAGCATTTTCTTTTGTAGCTCCCATATTTCCCTGTGCTCCTTCTTATTATACTTAATATAACTACACTTTTGAAATAAATTATGTGCAGGATGTCCTTCTGTGAGGTCCAAGAGGCACTTTGTGAGCTCTCTGACAGTTACAAGAGGCAGCGGAGTGGGGAATTACGGGTCAGCTAAACCTGGCTGGGATAAAACTGTTAACCAGTAGCACATAGAGAACATTCCTGGGTTGGACTAGGAGGATTAAACAACATGAGCTGATTATGCTAATTTTCTTCATCTCCTAATGTCTTTGGATTTCTTCACTGAAGTTGAAAGAAAAATTCCTAGTGGTTTATATGGAGAGATATTTCACCCTTCATTTCCCAGAAAGATATCTGCTTTATATGATAAATACAGGATAAGTATGAATTTGTTCTCTACACAGCCAAACACTCTGTGCAAGAATTCAGAATACAACAGTAAATGTTGTGTTACACAGACTTGGTTTTAGCTCTAATCAACCACTGCGACAAAGTTTAATACAATGTTACTTTCACTAGCACCAAATACCTGGCAGCTTTTCACTATGATGTGACAGCAGCAAAGTGAGTCATTTACTCTCCTTGACTGCACATTTTCTCATTCAGGCTGTTTTCAAACTCATCTAGTTTTCACATTACTTAAGCAATTAACCATATGAAACATCTTGTTCTCAGTTCTCTGGTCCCAAAATACAATATTCCACCAGACAAGCCCATTAAGTCCCCATTCTGGGACACATTATCACCTCTGCTGCTGTGTACACAGAGAGGTGGTTGGAGCAAGGACGAATTTGCTGTTTTCTAAATGTCCCCCACTTCCCTATGTGCTTAGACATCAATAGAGATGGAAAATAATGTAATGAAATAAGCTGAACTGTAACCAGGAAGAGAAAGAAAGCCTCCTTCCTGTCCTATTAGCTGCTTTTTACCAACATCTTCAATCTTCACATGTAAAGGTGGAAGATTACCTTAAGCAAGCAGTTACAGCAAGAGATGGGAGCCAGCAGAGTTTTAGGATTAACTTATCCCATAATGGGCTGTTCAAAGCAAATGCTGGGCCTCTCCTAATCACTTGAAAAAGACATGGTCCCATAGTCAAGTGCAATGTATGACATCTTGGTCCCTTGAAGTTATGACAATTTTGCAACTGAATTCACTGGGGAAGGACTTTGTGTTAATGTCTCCATTCCTACCACTTGTTTTGCCTGCTGGAGCCAGCTCCAGGATGGCACGTATTTTCTGGGATGGTGGTTCTCCTGTAGTGCTGACTCCTGCAGTGTGGTTCCATGTCACTTGATGGATGCGGGTCTCCAGAGCCCTGCTCCTCTTCTCCACAGCATAATGGCTGCACACAGATCAGTGTCAGGGGAGGTTTAGGCTGGATATCAGGAAAAGGTTCTTAACCCAGCAGGTGCTTGGGCACTGGAACAGGCTCCCCTTGGTCACAGCACCAAGCTTGTCTGAGTTCAAGAAGCCTTTGGACAATACCCTTGGATACATGGTGGGACTCTTGAGGTTGTCCTGTGAAGGGCCAGGAGCTGGAGACAATGATCCTTGTGGGTCCCTTCCAAATCAGATTAATCTATGATTCTAATGCCTCTCATCGATTGTCTTTGTTAACTTCTCAGGTGTTTCAAAAACTGTGATGGCTGAGGATTGTTGACATGAGAGAAAACCAAGCTCCTACTGAGGCTTTACTTGATTTAAAGTAAAACAAAGGCAGGGGAACATGCCCAGTGGCTCCCAAGTGGTGGGTACTGAGGCTGCAAGGTGCTGTCTCCAGCTGTTAATGGGTGCAGGTACAGGCACAGCAGCTGCACCAACTGTGTGGGCTTTGGAGGCTGGGGAGAGAAGCACATGTGAGAGTCATGTCATGAGTTGTGTCCACACTGGTCTGTTGGATGGCTTCTGAAGAGCAGTCACCTGCCTGCACTGGTCACCTTTAGATATGTCCCACACAAGCCTCTGCATCATAGTCCTTGCCCAGCCTCTTTGTCTCAGCTCCTGCAGGCTTGGACTGAGATCTGAAAGGCCTCTGGCTGGAATCCTCTTTGCTCCTGTTTCTCCAGTGCCCATCCAGGATCAGAACTGAAGCAATTGAACACAAGAGCCTCAGCCTCCTGAGATGACTGAACAGAGGAGGTTGGTCTTTCTCCCCAGTAACACGTGGCTGACCTTAACACTGTGGATAAAGCTGTTACAGAAAATCACCCGACAGCTTCATCTCTGCCACAGACATTAACCTCTTTAATGTAACGTATTTCAGTTCCTCTGTTGCTTTCCCAGAAACACTGCTTAAGTGGAAACCACTTTAAGAAGTAAGAATGAATTTGTATAAAATCCCACATTTTCAGATTGCTTTTAAACCATCTGAGTTGCTAATATGATATGGACATAACTTGGACATGAACTTCATTGCTGATAATAGAAAAGAAATTTGGAGTGAACTAATTTAGTATGGGATGTTTCTGTCAGTAAACAAGCAGAAGAACATTCCACCAATTTATAATTTGTAAAACTGAATGTCTACAGCAAAGGCTGAGAAAACTGCTTTCTTCTTTCCCCACAAGGGTGTCCTAAAAACTAACATAACTATGATGAAAAGTAACAGTATCATTTTCACGTATAACCAAAATTCCTCTTCTGGGATTTAATGCACCTGAGGCACTAACGAATTCCTCCATAACATCAAAAATTAAGTCTGAACAACTGCATTTGAGTGGGATCTTTCTGACTCTGATGAGAGAAAGCAAAAAAATTGGCAATGTCAGTCCAAAGTTAGAATATATTCCAGGGCAAGGAAATTTAGAACGTAGCAAGTTTGAATCCACCACACAATAAATAATAAACTTCAGAGATTCATAATAACTAATCAAATCTGCATAAAGATATATGCACAGTAAAGTGATTATTTTAAAATTAAGGCTCTTTTAAGACAGTTAATGGTAAAGATACCATGAATCTTCACAGGAAAAATATTGACAGTAGGTTTCACTCCCCCTCACCATTTTCCCTCCTCCAGAACTGGCAAAAATAACATGAAATGTCAAGCACAATCAAAATAATTCAAGGGTGATTTGCTGTTCCTAAAATATTTGTAGCCACATAAACCATCAATTTACATATTATTGCCCGCACATGTATCTGGCTAACTGTGAATGCTGTCTTGGGGTGACAATGCAAGACAATGCAAGCCAAAGCATATTCCTAAATCCAGCTGTTTCTCTTGATGCTGCGGGCCAGAAGTGTGAATGGAGGGGGTCATCAGAGAAAGGACCTGGTGTGCTGGTAGAGTTATTTTGTTCATATTCAATACTGAGGCTTGAATTGTGAGAATGAAAAGACACAAGATAATTGGCAAAGGCAGTGAATGCAGGAAGAAGGGGAAAAGGAAGCTAATGGGGCTTCCTGCAAGAGTGTGAAACTGAGAATGAGAAATGTTATATTAATGAAGTTGATGGCGAAAAGAAGTACTCAAAAAAGGAAGAAACAAATGACACCCAGTTTAGAAAGTGTGGGTGGCAGGAAGAACAGTGACACCATTAGTCACAGATAAAAGAAGTGAGGGGACAGGAATGCTAAGAAAGATGCTGAGTTCAAACACTACTGCACTGCGACTGTGCAGTTGTGTAAAAACCAGTCAGTGAAAGGATCTTCTTGTATGTCAAGGAGAGATAACTGTCTTCATTCATAGACTTCAGAGGTTTTGGAAAAAAGTTTCCCTATTGTTTATACGTGCGAGATGGAGTTACATAGCAGTTACATAGGAACAGATGAATCTGGGATAAGGCCAAAGAAAAGTAAATATTACATTATATCATATTGAAGAATAAAGTAGAGTAGAGCAGAGTAGAATAGGGTAGAATAGACCATTTCATTTGGAAAGGACCTAGAATGTTCATCTAGTCCAACTGCCTGACCATGTCAGGGCTGACCAAGAGTTAAGGCCTGTTAAGGGCTTTATCCAGATACCTCTTTAAGACTGACAGGCTTGGGGCACTGACCACCTCCCCAGGAAGTCTGTTCCAGTGTTTGACCACTTTCTTGGTGTTGAGAGGCTTCCTAATATCCAGTCTTTTCCTCCTGTGAGGCAGCTTTGAGCCACTGCCATGCATTCTACCACCTGATCCCAGGGAGAGGAGCTCAGCAGCTCCCTCACCCCCTCCCTTCCTCAGGAAGCTGTTAGGGAGCAATGAGGTTGCTCCTCAGCCTCCACTTCTCCAAACCAGACAAACCCAGAGCCTTCAGCCACTCCTCACTGTTGGGGTTCGTTCCCCCTGCCATGTGGTCCTGGGAGAGGGGCCCCGGGGGGGAGACACGGGGTTTCCCTAGCCCCTGGTCAGCCTCGTTCCTCATTGGTTGTTTTGTGTTCCCTTGCGTGGGTAAGGACCCTCGGGTCCCGTGATTGCCTCAGTTCCTCAGCAGAGCTCCGGCCATGCAGCTGGAGAAATAAACATCTCTCTGAAACATCTATCAAGAATCACTCCATATATATTTCTTTTCCCTGGGCCTCATTGTCTGATACACGTGTTGCAGTATCCCCACTGTAACAAATGGTGGTTAACACGAGCAGAACAATCCCCGATCCCTAAGGACAGTGATTGATTTGTGAGTAAACTCTGGATTTCTCTTCCTGTTTTTGTTTTGCTGTTCCATCTCTAAACTATGGAGAAACCGTGGAAAGACTCTTGGCTCTCCAAGCTGCAGATGGACATTTATCTTAAACTTGAAAAGATTCTTGAACAACGATTTGTAAATGTTATCATAATTCAAGCTCAAAAGGAACTGAAACACTTCCTGGCATGGTTGTTTAAGAACTTTTTCTATGTTTCTTGGGATTTGATTCTTACCAAAGACTTTTGGAAGACCGTGTGGACACAGTTGATTTCTGAGTCAAAATATATGCCAATGGAAGAATATTTTTGTGAATATTATTTAATTACCGAGACTGTTGAACAATGTCAGCTGTGTCCTTGCAAAGTTAAAACTGCCTCAGGGACCGTGCGGCCTCGCCCACGTGCGCCGAGCGCTCTCCGAGCAGCAGTAAGGCAGTTCCCATGCGCGGGCAGAGCGACGCGAGCGGCAGGG
>NW_008246058.1:3372432-3376861 GCF_000691975.1 Corvus brachyrhynchos
CTCAGAGGATGGCCAATGGCTGTCTAAGACTACCCACTTGTCACTTCTTGCCTTGTCAGACAAATCTGTGTGAATCTGTTGGGGTGTCCTCCCCCCACCATGTAGCCCTGGCAGAGGGGCCCTGAGGGCACAGACACGGGGTTTCCCTGCTCCTGGTCAGCCTCATTCCCCATTGGTTGTTTTGTGTTCCCCTGTGCGGGCAAGGACCCTCGGGTCCTGTGATTGAGCAGTTCTTTGGCAGATCCCGGCCATCCGGCTGAAGAAATAAACATCTCTGAAACATCTGTCAAGAATCGGTCGATAGATATTTCTTTTGCCTGGGCCTCGTTGTCTGATACGTGTGTTGCAGTATCCCCACTGTAACACCTCACAGGACATGCCCTCTAGCCCTTCCACCAACTTTGTTACCCTCCCCTGGATGCATTCAAGGACCTTCACTCTTTCTTAACTGGTAGGTCTCAGCACTGGACATAGAGCTCCAGCTGAGGCTGCACCAAGGCTGAACACACCAGGATAATCACCTTTTTTTCCTGGCTGGTCCTGCTGTGTTTGCGACAGCATGGGGTTTGCCCTCTTGACAGCCAGGGCACACTGCTCCTTTTGAGCTACTGCTGACCAGCACCCCTGGATCCCTTTCTTCATGGCTGATCTCCCATCTATACTTGTATCTGGTGTTATTACATCGTATGTGCAGAATCTTGCATTTGGACTTGTTAATTTCCATTCCACTGCAATTATAGTATATTATATGATATCAGTATATTTTTGCTGGACAAGTTAATCAAGTATCTGACTGGTATAGACTAATTTGGTAAGATAATTCTCTTGGGATCGAGAAGAAATTTTTTAAATTCATATAACTGATTTTTCATTGAAATTACTTTTATTTTTGCAAGTTTATCAAGTAATGCAACTTTCAAACTTTCTATTTTGAATGATTGCATAAAGGTCTAGGTGTTTAATGGTCAAATGTTGCTTTTATTTGAAATTAAAGAGGAATAGAGAGACAAGCTAGTTTAGAAACAAAATTCGACAAACAGTTCTGAGCTTGCGCTTCTTTAGTTGTAGTGAAATACCAGTATCAGCATGTAGAAGCATTTGGTCCTTGTGAAATAATACAGATTTCTCCCTCATTTGTTGAGGATATGATCTTCCAAGCTTCATGGTCTACAAATAACATCACATGACTGCAGAAAAATAACCAGTGGAAAAATCTCTATTAAGAGTTAAGAGAACATGTTCTTTGTCTCAAAATCTCCCTCATTATTATCACAGGCATATGACAGATAAAGAAAAGATTTTTAAAGTAAATGGGGAAAAGAAGAGGGGATTTTCCAAACTTTCATCAGAAGGCCTGGCTCTGCATGTCACTGTAAGGCATGCTGCACCCCTTTTGTTTGTGTTTGTGAATATGTATTTTCTTTGGACAGGGTTGACAGCTTTTAAGATCATGATTTTTCTGTACTGAAAAACACTTACAGAAGGTGCTTCTACTTTGCCTGTATCTGTCTTGCATGTGATTGATTTTGTGTACTCCACAATGGAAACCATAAGGACTCAAAAAATGAATGAAATCATTAAAACACATTCAACTCTGCTTTCCCTTGCTAGGCTCTGCAGGAGAGCTGCCCTTTATCACCTCCAAAAAGGAGCTGTGCTGTAACCTGCAGCAGTTTTGAGGAAATCCCCTCTGAGTTTTAGTTGGGTGGCTGCCTGGAGATGGGTGCTAGAACTAAATTTGCTACAGGATTCTGAGTAACCAGGTGAAAGGGATGATTTCAGCAATGAGGTAGAGATCACATTGCTAACAAGACTACACTCAGCATGCACAGAGAATGTCTGCATGACCAGAAGAAATCTGACCTTCTCTAAGGATGGTAAAAAAAAACCTTTATGTGAGTTGATCATTATCTTAGGAAGTAGTTTAATTGGTAAATACATAAAATATATAATTATATCTATAAATAAGATAAAAGAAGATGTGCATAGTGTAGCAATTCATTACTAACCTACATCATTTATATTGATACATAGTTTCAAGCACACTTAAGTAATGGAAATATTTTAAAATCTACCCAAAACAAGATGCTGTATGTTTGTGCTCAACATCTCTTTTTGTTAGTACAGAGAGGTGATGGTCTCTAGTGAACTCTGTATAGGACTACAGCAAAGCTGAGGCTTCAGGGTAGATATAATTGCTAGTATTAACTTTTTAAAACCTACTGCAAACTGGGGAGGTGCTTTGTCAATTTTAAACTCAGCTGGGGCTATTGGATGGACAAAGCTTTAGTGCCTTGGACTTTTTAAATTGAATTTTTAACAGCCATTTCTAGAAAGGTTTTAAAGCCAATTCAGGCTGCTTGGCACATGACCTACAGTGGGACTTCAATGGTTTTAAAAGCACAATTAACTTGTCCCACTCTGGGCTGTATGCCTGTGTGTCAGATCACACAACAAGGTCAGGCTGCATCACAGATCACAGTGCAAATCTACAGCTGAGGGCTTTGCCTTCTGGAAGGGCTGGATGGCAGCAGGCACTGCTGGGTACAGCCCTCAGCTGCAGAGAGCAGCTCACCTGCCCCTCACAGCAGCTGCAGCTGGGAAAGGCCTCTAGGATGCCACTGGCAAACAGACCACAGCACCCAGCATGGAGAGCAGGAGTGAGCAATGTGGCTGCACAGCAACCTCGTGACTTGGAAGTGCCACAGCAGAGGATGATGAAAGGGAATCAAATGAGTCAAGTCTCACATGCAGTGGATGAGACTGGGTAGGTCTTAAATCAGTGACTCACTGTGATGTGTTTTCACTGTGTGTAAAATAAAGTGGAGGAACCTTGTTCCAGAGAGAATTAATCCACTGGTGTTTATCTGCCTCTTCAGAAGTATAAAGTGCTATACAAATATGTTGCCAGAATGGCAGGAGAATTTACCTGTGACTCCTTGATTGCTGTGTATTCTTGTCACTACCATTTCATAATGGTTTGGTATCGAGGTTATTGATAGGATGGTCAGTGCCAGACTGGTTTGACACAAAGCTCTCCAACTCAGGGCCCTATTCTCTTATTTCCTCACAATATTTGCAGCAGGGAGACCTCTGTGGAGACTTTGAACTAGTAACACAAACGAAAAACACTTCTTGTAATTTAATCCACACAGATGATTATGTATTAAATACTCATGGATATATGTATGTTCTCCAATACTTCAGCCTACAGAATTTTACCTATTTTGCATTAATTCTATACATCTGTGTAATTGGATCCTTATAGAATATTTTTCTTGAGCCAAGTTTTTCCTCTTTCATTTTATGACTATAAAGCAATCCTACACAGGCTGTAATTTTTCTTTGATTGTTAAGTCTGCTATTGAGCTATTCCCTTCCTGATGATTTGCTGAGAAGATGATGGAAAAAGAGAAGTTTCAATCAGATCTTTCAAAACAAGACAGAACACGCCCAGAGGTAAAGTGCATGCACAAGTAGAATTTGAAACAAGTTCTGTAACATATTTTAGGCATAATTTCATATTCTGTATGAGAAATGCAAATTTCTGGATAATCTTGGTTCCTTGTGCTTCAGTTGCACAGAGCTCTTGTAAGAGCTTATGGAGATTTCATTAGATCTGTCTTAGAGCTGTATTTTAGATTAAATGCACGCAGAAATCCATTAACATGGGAAGTTTAATTATCTAGACAGTTTGGAAATCTGGCACAGTTTGTTCAAAACACTCCTAGAAATCTTAATTTATTCATTTGACTATAAACAATATTTACAAATAGAGATGTAAAGTCAAAATTGGCACATGGCACCAGGCTACTCTGTAAGTACCTCTGACCTTCAAATTACAGTACACATAGCCCTAAATTTCCAGTGTCTCAGTTGCCATCTGATCTTAGATGTGCTGAGGATCCCCCTACTGTCATTTAATTTGATGAGGTAAGCAAACCTAAAAGCTATGCGCAAGCAGTTTCAATCTCCCTTCCATATAGTAAAACTCTGATCTGGGCAATCATTAATAGTTTCAATGATTCTCATGATAACAAGTGGGGCTTTTGAGAGCTCAAGTCTAAAATTTACACAATAGTTCTCTCTTTTTTTTTTTGTCATTTCATGTAAATTTCTTGTCATTGTGACTATGATAAAAACCTTTAAAACATTGACAGAATTGTCTTGGTTTGAAAGACAGGTGTCTGCTAAGGAAGGCAGGAGCCTCCCTTGGAATGGCAGATGCAACCCCCTTCCCTCCGAGTTATTATAATTTTGAAATCAAGGGGCTTTTAGGCAAAGATGTGGGAAATAGGAATAACAGTTCTTTACTATTATATATCTATATGTGTATAACCAGTCAAACAAACAACAATAACTATGGCAGTAACAGCAAACAATCACAAACCCAGTCCCAGCCTTCTCGGCTGTCAGGCCCTTTCCCCTC
>NW_008246058.1:3377102-3388752 GCF_000691975.1 Corvus brachyrhynchos
GAGGGTCTGGACAGGCAGGGTGAGCACGGCTACAACGTAGTGAAGGCTCAAAGCAACAGCGAGGGCAGCGCGGCCACAGCCCGGCTCCCAGTGGGGCAGGGAAGGCGGGCTGGGGATCCTGGGATTTGTCTGGCAGAAGGAAAAGCAGCTGAAGAAGCAGCCTCTCTCTCCATCCAAATGCCGCCGGGACCGACTGACCGCACACCCAGGTGAAACAAAAGAGTAGCCAGATGCACCCCACCCCCAGTGGCTAGGTCTTTGTTTTTCTGAAGTACCCAGCAATTTGTCCCCCTAGCAACATGTATGGGGAAAATTCCTTTAACAGAAAAAAAAACCAGGAGAGCTCCTAAAACCCCAACAAGAATGTACTTTAACAGCCCCAAATTCCCCAGAAATAATAAAAGTGGGAGCATAACCTAAATGGTGTTTTGTTAAGATGAAGCAGTACAGCTTTTTAAGGGAATTTCTGACTTCTGCAGTCTGTAGGCTCATTTTAAAGTGACCAGTGTCTTCCATTTAGTGAATGTAAGGCACAGCTATAGGTAAGCAGAAAATGAGACAGGATGGGAATAAAAACCCATAGAACTATTTTGATGCTAATTGAAGCTATTCCCAGTTAATAGATGTGTTAAAAAATTGCTTTTCTTGTATCTCTTTTTATGGATCGCTCTGGCCAACCACACTTTGGTAATGAAACTACACAACCAAGGAAGCAACAACTTCAACTTTCTGTGCTGTGGAAAACCAAAGGAAATTTCCACTGTTGAGAATCTAACATTCTCCTGTTCTGAAACTCTTCACATGCATTTCGTAGCATCTGATATACACTGTCAATTTAACAAAAAAAGGGCCTTTTCTATTACTAGACCTCAGGTTGCATACTCTAAAAAATCATCTCATATCCTGGTTTTATGGGTTATATGCCATGTTAAACTGCAAACTTTCAAATTGCAAGTTCATTTGTTTCTGTGCCTTGGGAAATATTTACTTAAAAGAGAGTATAGTAAGCTCATAGAACTTCAAAGAGGAAGAGGTAATATGCACAACACAAGTGAAGACAGTGCATCTTTCTGTCATACATATTGAAGAGTTTGTTCTTTCTCCTCATATAATCACACAATTATCTTGCATATGGGAGGGACAGAAATCAGGAAAAATTGTGTTGCAGTGACTTGGTATAACCACTGCTATGTAACTGATCATTTACTTGGCTTGTAGCAATTCCACAAAAAAAACTTCTGCTCATGATTCCACTTGTACTTTTAAGTGGCATTGCAATCTCCAGTTTGGAGTCTGCTTCTCTGGAGAACACCATATCCCCAATACATCTACAGATGAACATTTACCTCCAGTCCTTAACACTGTGTCTAATTACCACTTACATTTGTCAAGGACAATGTGCTTTGGAGCCCTCCACAGCAATAATTTTGTAAACCACTTAAAAATCACATTTATGACTGGCAATACATCAGAAAATAGCAATGCTTGGTATCAACAAATTGCTCCTCTGGTGCATCATGACAAGCAGCTTCTAGAAAAGTAGTTGTTTCTCCCTCAGTTCATGTGCAAAGATTATTTGGTTTTTTTCTCTCCAAAATACATAGTTTTTAGAAAAATATCAGTTGTTTTTCAGATAATAATTTGTACTGGCAAGAAAAGTTTATATTCTGGATTAATTTGAGAGAGAAGAGTGTAAAAGAATGGCATAAATATGGATGAAGTTAGTCCAGACTGTGGGATTTACCTTCTGACACATCTGGTAGAAGATGCAGGATCCCTTATTCTGCACAAATCAGCCGACCAGCTGAGATTCCATGCACTGAGCTCGTGTCCTGTTGTCCTTTGGGTTTATTTCTTGCTGAAGAGCAAGCACTCTGCTGACCAGGTTACTACCCAGGGTTTGCAGTAGAAAAAAAAAGAGTAAATAAAAGTAAAGTAGCATCTGAGGACAAGTAGTATTTGTGCTTTAAAGGTGGTTTTGCATAAGCTTCACCTGCTAAAGCTTATACATCTGGAAGTTAAGCATTTAAGTCAGTCACTCGCAGCTCTCTTTGCAGTCTGTGCAGATAACCAGGCACCAGTAGAGGGTGGTTAAGCTCCTCATTGGACAGGCCTCTAAACTAAATCAAGTGAATTGTCTTCCCGAAGTGTCTGCATCCCTCCCCACCAATACTGGGAAGCCAGACACCTACACACAGATACCTGCACTTAGATGCTACCATGGACATTTAGGTGAAAATTTAGGTGTGTAAATCTGAGCTGGTTGCTCTACTCTCTCTTTATAGTCTGTGGAAACCTGAAGTTCAGGCAGTAAAGCCCAGGAGGGAAATGCAGATCGGCCAGACAAAGGAGACTGATAGAAAATATACAAGGGTGACACATGGTCAAAACTGTAAAAATTTGTGTTGCTGCTCCAGATCACGTAGGCTGCAGGGAGTAAGAGGTGAACTTCCAAGAGGCAGCACAGAGCTGAAACGCAAGAGACAGGTGCCTGGCAGAGATCACTGAGGTCAGGCAATACTGAAGCAGAGTAATAAAATAAAATCGATAGCTTCTTGGATTACACGGTTGTGAAGAAACCAGGAAGGACAGACTCTATCCTTCCCATGGGCAAGCAGTCTTAGATGTTGAGGAGTATGGGGAATTATAAGAGAGAATTAGGTTGTGAGCTGTAAAACCTGCCTGCAGAGGCACATGACAGAACAAAGGAGCACCTGGCGGCACAGAGAAGCTTGTCTCCAGCGGACCCTGGGGGGAGGAGGTGTCACACGGCAGACCCCTACGGAGAGGAGACTGACAGACGAGAGAACAGCGAGTGATCATCCCATAAAAGGAAGTGTGTTACTGATGTGGCAACACGGGATAGGTCACGCCATATAAAGAAATACTGTGCCTTAGAAAAGTGTATAAAATCAACTCGCTCCTTTGAATAAAGGACTCAGATTCCCTGCCGGCCTGAGTCCGTCATTCAATCGCCGACAGAGGAGCATTGTTGGGGGCAAAGTTTTTTTAACGTAAGATCTTTATTTCTTGTAGTTGTGCAAGCATATATAAAGACAGTGGAATAAAGCAAATAAATAAAAATAGAAATATAAACTTGCAGTTCATTTTGCTGTTAAAACTAGACTATAAACTGAATGGTTATGGAGCGGTACACTGAGTGATAGAAGTGTCATAGCTCCACTGGGCCTCTTTACCTCCGGGCACCTAAAAGTTTGGCTTAAATCCTCTGTTTGTTTATCGAATACAAATATCTATGTAGTACATAAATCTCCATATAGGCACTTTATTCCCTCCCCATCTGTTATTTCTTTTAGAAGAAAAATCATCTTGAAAAGAATTCCTGCATAGCATTAAAGAACCTGAGGAAAACAGGTCAATAAATCAATAAACATATTTTCAGTTGTTCTAGCATCTTTTAAGCCCACATGCAAATTTTGTACATTTATTCTGTCCCTATATGTAAAGAAGTTAATTCTAGGAGACTTTGCTGTAGACTGAGAGCAAAAGAGAAAAACGAGTACAGTAGTGGCCTATTGTGTTAGTAATGAATAAACTCAAGACTGAACTGTCCTTTGTTTCATTTAAAAAGATCAGAGCACAATGAACAATTTGGCCACTCTTAACAATGGGACTGCTCTGTTTGAGAGAACATGGGTCAAGGTATTCTTCCATTGGTTACCAAGGTGGTGGAAAATTCAAATTAAATATAAGCAGTTTAAAAGCAAGGTAAATCCCTGGATTTCACAAGTGGCAGCGAGCATTCTCCTTTATTAACAGAACTGTTTGCTTGTGTATCCACTCTAACATCTTCCAAACAAATGGCTAAGGATGTGAGAGAATCCAGAAGCATTGGTTCTGACATTGTTCATGCAGCCTGTTGCTCCTCTACACAAATCTCACCTCTGACAGTGATTACTACCTAACCTTTGCATGAATATAAGAAACCCACAGCGGGTAAGTATGGAATAACCTGCTTTCCATAGAAAGTGGCTCATAACTAGAGTTTGGCTTCACTCCTGACTGATAATGTTCATTCTCTTCCCAAGCTTTTCACATTTAATTTTGATAACCATTGTTCTGACTCTTCTTTAGCTCAGAGCATTTTCTTAAGGGTTTGCACGGGACAAATTTTATACCCTGCATCTTGTTTTATAACAGCACTCCCAGCAACAGCCCTGGAAAAAAATGGGTGAGGACATCAAGAGATCAAAGAGAATGGAGCCAAGATACAGTGCCCAGAACCTCATACTTTGTTACAATGAATATGGACAGTTTTCTGCCCCTGCCTGTGAGATTAGGAGAATTCCTTCTGTCAGCTGCTTGTCAAGGTGTCCTGGATAAGGCTCTGTATCCAAAATTTGGGAATGACCAGGTTCTTCTTCTTTTTTTTTTTTTTTAATATACTAAAATTTGTTACAATTATCATCTAAAGTACTAAACCATCACAGATACTAACTTTTGCAGCATACATGCTAATATTATAACCTACATGCAATAGTCATTCCTTACCTGTAACAGCTGGATGTCAACTTCACTGGGTCATTTGGAATTTAGTGCCAAGGCAAGACTTCTCTCCGTGTGCTACAGCTCTATTCACCCACCTGGTACAGCAAGCACCTTCAGGGGTTGCCAGCAGTGAACCCTCAGTGACAGTGAAGCAGCACATCAGGCTGTGCCTTGTACCCAGTCAGCGGCCCCTGACAATTAAGATTGTTTCCAGTTTGACACAAAATGCTGTTGTTCAGGAAGGAGCTCAGGGTGTTGTACTGCTTGAGACACTGCAAACCAGTGGCTTTTGGTCATTACTGATTTATTTTACATTTGCATCTGGTTTTCTGGGGGTGAATAAGTTTTTCTTTACGAACAAACTCTTTGCCTCCTCTCATATCCACTTCAATATTAGGTTGAATACAATACTAGAAACTGCTAGCCAGAGTAACTCATCATTATTTACCTGCACAGGAGTCAGTCATGCAGGCATAACATGCATATTACAATTCTTTGCTGTGAGTGGCCAGTTACTATAAAAGTTCTCTACCTTGCAACTCTTATCCCTAGAAGTTATTTTCTTTTTGCTAAAGGCAAGAGGAATCAAGACTTTGAAAAATTTTATCTTTATTAATCCCCACAGAAATTAAGTGGATAATTAAAAACAAAACCACCATGACGTATAACATGTTAAAAACACCATTTGATTTAATGGTGGATTTAGCATCTGACAGTCACTTGCACATTTGGAGATGATTATATCTCTGTAGTTATTATGAACTGCCTATAGCTTTTTCTTTCCATTGCTGAATGAAATATTAGTGCAAACTATCATCATGATCTTACACACCATCTGTTTATGCTCCTCTTTTCATCTTTCTGTGATCATACATCTCTCTATTTTAAATAGATTTATATGTCCTCTATAAACAATTAAATAAATCTTGTATGCAATAGAACTTTTGATGATCTCACTGAAACAGATAGGAATTAAATATTCATTGCCACTCTAAGAATGAATTAATCCAGCAGTTAAATTCGCACAGCAGCTATTCAACAGGAAACTTCTAAATGTGGATTCTATTCGAGTATTGGTAATTTTTTTAACTGGAGGGTATATACACATGTGACCTTGTTCAGAAAAGAGTTCATTCACTGCTGTGATGACTCTCAAGCTTCCAGACAATGAGGATATGAATAATTTTACAGTAAGACGTTGGATTTTTTGGCACCTCACACCTGTTTCTTTCCTTCTTTAAAACTATGTGATAGAATCAGTTAATTGATTGGCATCCTAATTTTTACTCATAGAACTCACCATGTGATTTTTTAAATGAAATTTTCAAAAAAGAGTTTACGCTATGAAATTTTACAATTATTGAGAGGGGCCATCACATTATCTTGGTGTATAATTGTATTTGCTTCAAACAGCAACTTAATTACGAAGAAAATAGTGAACAGAGATTGAAAATTGCACTGAGGACTTCAACACAAGCTGTCATGGTTACTTCTGGAAAAAGAGGGGACGAGCAAGTAGCAACTGGGCTGGAGAAAGCCTCCAAAAAGCAGCCATGGGTCCTTCTAAAGTAACAGATTGGGCACAGCCAGGCTGAGTTAACAGGGTAGTGTGGGTGGAAGACTTCTAGAGTAGAAAGTGAGAGAGCAAAAGAAAGTAAGAGACTGATGAAAAGGAAAAACAAGGAAAACAGAGAAATCTGTGAAGTCAAACTGCCTGAAAACCTCTGGCGGGATGTAAGAAAGCTTTTGTTCATGACCTCTTTCACTGAATGTGTAAACAGGCTGAACAACAGCTTGGGCTGCCCTTTCGGTGGTACTTAACTCTCATCTCTTGTCACTAATTAGCTTTGCTCAATAGAAGTAAACAGGATCAAGGGGCAATGTGGATAATGGTAGCGGTGATGTTTGATAAAGCGTCAGGGAACAGCAGCCTCAGACACAGCGAAACATTATGAAGATGCGATCGCTATAGGTCATCTCAGCCGTTTTACACCACAAAGTGGTGGGTGTCTCCAAGGCCCTAACCCAGCTTGTTGTAAGCCTTTGAGACCTTTGTCTTTCTTTCATGTTTCAAAGAAAGGCAATGGTACAATATCCTTGGCATGATACACCACCCTAAGGCTTAGCAGCTAGAAGCAGGTGCTGGGCAAAGGTGCTTTACAACATCCACGTGTTCAGCTGACTCCAGAGCTGGGCAGGAGCTGCTCATTCCTCACAGAACATCAGCCACCCCACTCCCTGCTCAGCATTTTTATAGACCCAAAAATCAATCTTACACACTGGAAATATGCTTAAGCACCCCCTGATGACAGTCACAGCATTACACTGATGTGGGAGACCCTCTGTACAGCAGAAATTACCAGAGAAAATTTTGGACCACCTAGTCCTTTTTTGGGAGAGATAAAATAGAAAGCAGCTAAGTTGGCCCAATAAATGTAAGCTATATATGCTGCTTTCCTCTGACATTCCCTACCCTCTTTTGGAATATTTCTCTTCTTTCATACATTCCTCCTGCCACATTTTAATGCAGTTCACTAAATGAAACAGTTCAGTGCTCTCACCTTACCCAATTTACCAACAGAATCATTTTTTTGATCTCAAAGAATGTACTGATCTTTATCTTTTCCAAGTAGAACACCAATACTGGAGAACAAAGGGCAAATTTTTCTATCATGTTTAGTGTGAAAAGCTCCAGGACTAGTTTGAAGAAATGTTGTGAACCATATATTATAATTGTGGGAGGAATTACAGTAAACACCTATATTTGGCTCTTCAAAGTAAAAAAAAGAACTAAGAGCTTGTCTAAGCAGAACTAAGAGCTTGACTAAGATAAGACTTCAATTAATTATTATATGAAGCAGATCCCATCTTTTAGAAAATTAACCTTCAGAAAGTTGTTCCAGTTGTTATTATTTTCACTGCTAAAATAAAACTCTAATTCTGTCGAGTTTTGGCTTCAAGATTTGCCATACATCAATATACACTGATGGCTGTGACTGTACTGTATAATTTTATTGTGTGCTGAAAATGTTGTTTTATAAAGTGTCTTAGATACTACGTTTATGTTAAACTCACAAACTTCCAGTTAATAAAGTGAATAAATTATCTTTGAAGTCTCAACCAGCATTTTCCCAAATCTTTAATAATTATTATTTTCCCAACATTTCTTTTGAACTATGTGCAATTTATCTTAGACTGGACACTGTAGCTGGATACAATATTCTAAAAGCATTTACCCTGAAAGACAGAATATGTATCACATCTTGTATTTGATAACCCCATATTTATAATTCAAAAACACTTACTATCCCTTTCAGGCACAGTGTTCCAGGGGGACCTTGCTTCAGTGATTGCCTACCATGATCTTCAGATTTGTTCATACCTCACATTGTGCCTTCTGCTTCCTGAATGTTAAAAGCATGGAATAATTTACATGAGCAAGATGAGAAGCAGAAAAGGCCCTGACACTGTGTAAGCACTGTTCAGCAGTAACTAAAACATCCCTGTGTCATCAACACTGTTTTCAGTACAAATCCCAAACAGAGCCAAATAATCCCCACACAATTCCCCATACTAGCTACTGTGAAGAACTTTAACTGTCCCCAACAAAGCCAGTAGAGTCTAAGCCAAAAATTTTAAGTGTTTATCAATATAATAATGCATATGATTGTACACAGCTCTACAAGGAGGGAATTGGTGATGGTCAGAAAGATCCTCTGGTTGCACTTGATCTCCTACAAGTTCTTAAGCTGGGAGAGCAACTTTTTACACAGACAGATCAGGATAGTAAAAGGGGCAATGGTTTTAAATTTTTAAAAGAGGACAGATTTAGATTAGATGTCAGGAAGAAGTTCTTTACTCAGAGGGTGGTGAGGAACTGGCACAGGTTGCCCAGAAAAATTATGGATGCCCCATCCCTGGAAGTGTTCAACGCCAAGTTGGATGGAGCCTTGAGCAACCTGGTCTAGTGAATGACATCCCTGCCCAAGGCAGAGGAGTTGGAATAAGATGTCTTTCAGGTCCCTTCAACCCAAGATATTCTGTGATCCTATGATTCTATGATTACTATTCTAAGATTACTGTAAATTCTTCTTTTATCCCTAAATGATAAGCTCTTACTCATTTTTTTGCACTATTGCAATAAATAATAGTAATTTAACTTCCTGATCTTGTCTTACATTCATATTTTAGATTGTAGATAGAATTTTGAATTTTAGCAAGTGGTCAATATATTTCAGGGCTCCTTTTCTGAGTGAGCTTTTGTGTTTCATACTCTGGATTCCTCCACCTGCCAGCACACAAAGGGTTGTAGGGTCAGCCCCTAGCTGGGCTAGCAGGACCAGAAGAGCCACTTCTTCTTCAGAAATGTGAGGCAAAATAAAAGTAGCTTGTCCTCTCTGGGGCTATTTATCTGCAACTCTCCTAGAAATTTTGACCTGCATAGGTCAAAATATAGTACTTCATATAAAAATATAGTACTTAACTGGTAAAGCACGAACTGGGCATAGTTTGAATTTATGTTATCAATTATCAACCTTTAAATCTTGGTCTCACCTTAGGTAACAATACTTGCCTTTACACTGGGCAGAGAAATCATCCTTAATAGAAAGTTCCTTCATCAATATTCTATTACTCGACCACATAAGAATATAATTATTACATGTGCACCCATTATTTATATAGGATGAGGGCTGCAAAGTATTTCCTGCCAATATCCACAAAAATATTTGTCTCTCAGCCTGCAGTCCCTAGAAGGCCTTGCAGAAATTCTCTTAAAGAAGGATGGCATTTTTCTGCCGATTTCTACATAAACTTTCTTCCAGCTTTTAAGGCTGAACTTACCTAACTTTCAGTGTAATATTTTTAACAATTTCCTTCTAGTTCTGTCAGTCTGTGTATAAGCATTCTCTATTAGTTTGGTCACTCATAAGATAAATCATATTAGGAGAAAATTAGGCTATCAGCAAAAAGCCTAAGAAAATACAGTGAAACTTCTGCATTTTTCAGAACATTGTGGGAAATATGAATTTCAGCAGGTTCTCAAGCTCCGCTGGAGTGTCAGGGACTAGTTAAATAAATAGTCTGATTAATTAAAGTGTCAGTTCAGCCAATGGTTCCAATTTCCCTTTTTCACAAAATAAAAGCTCCAACAAAAAATTATGGAAAAAACCTATTCGATTATTTAGGTAATTTCCTGTCCTTGAAGAATAGTCCCTCCAATGACATTTTTATTCCAATTTGTTCAATGCAGTTTAAAGGCTTGGAAAGTGTAAACCACAGCTGATAGCCACAGAAGAAGTTACTGTCTGCTAAACCCTGATCTCTATCTTGACAGACATGTAATGACTTTTATTTTCATAACAGTATTGTATGTTGTCTACTTAAATAATGTCCTTGTACCTCTCTATACAGCAAATATTCCTATACAGCAAATACCCAAAGGCTATGCTAGAAACTTCCTGCTCATTGTCCTTCAGTGTCTGAAAAGACCTGCAATGTTTTGAGTTCTGTCAAAACACCCCAAGGGTACTCCAGATGCAATCACTTTTTGTAACATCTGTACAGTGAGACATGGGCTATGGTGGTGGGAAAGAGAGAAAGTCTCCTTTCTTGCCAGATACCAGTGTTCCTCCTTTGCTCTGTCTCTGTAGTCTGGTGCAATCCAGCTGTGTGAATGTAAAATCAAATAGAATATATACCACAATCAGAAATATGTCAAACTGAAGTATCAAAGGTCTGGCCTCTGGAAAGTCTGGTTTTTCCATATTTTTAATGTGGCATTTTTTTCAGGGTTTTGTAGCCCCATTGCATGTCCTGCCTTTCCATGTGGAAGCATGCATTTTTATTGTAAAAGTGATCTGGTTACCAAAATTTTAACAGCATTTTTGAACAGATTTAAAAACATTGTTGTTACAGTTCTCTGAAAACTATTACTGATTTCCACATTTCCCCCCAAGAGTAGCAGAAGATTCCACTTTTTAAATAAAACAATTGGGAAGATAAGCACAGTTCTGAACACCATCAAAGGCTTAGTAGCTCTGGATCAGGAGTATGCAGAGAGACAGAATTGAAAAAAATCTCTCAGAGGCAGGCTCTATTAGATGCATGGAAAAAATGCATTTAAATGAAAATAGTAGCCTATACTCCTCTATCTCTGCTGTTTCATTAACAGGGTGAGAATTAAAATATTATATATTCAGGCCTTTATGACTTACTTTCTGCATTTCTGCACTCACTTTCTGCTCCCTCTCTACTGTACATGTACTATATGTAAATACTCATAATTTTGAATGCATAATCTAGGTCAGGCACCTCTGTTTACCATGAGGTCTTTGTCTTTATACCATATGTTAACTCTGCAGCAGTGGAACTGCAAAGAAAATGCTGCTTTTTCATGCAAAGTTTAAACTTTCTGTTTACCTTCCTCCAAGAAGGCAGCAGATCCCCCTGGCTGAAGAAACCACCTGGATGGACATCAATAGGTCTGCTACCTTTGGTGTTAAAGAGCTAGAGATATAGCAGTAAATTTTGAGTACCTTCTGAAGCCACTTACCCTAGTATTAAATGAGCTAGGCATAAAATATGTGAGTCCCTTGTGGTTATTTAGGTTCTTTGCAGTCTAATTACAGTATCTAATACAATTTGAATACAGTTTTCACAAAACAGTGAACAATTGTGGATTATCCCACAAGGACGGTATTTGTAGCAGCGAAGCCAAGTGAGTTTTGAAACCAAACGTGGTTTTAAAGCATCCTCTGTTCCCTCAAGACATAAATTCTGTCCTGAATGTGTTTGGTTTGTTTTTTTTTTTTTTTTAACTGTTCCGGGTGTGTCGGGTAGAATACCTGCCAATTAATTAAAAAGAATACAAACGCTATATGCAAACAAAGTGTACTAAACCTAAAACTGGATGATGCAACACCACAATACTGTAAAGCAAGGGCCTGGAAAACGGGAAAGACAAGCAAAACCTCATTTCTGTTGCCCTGCTGAGCTGCTGGAACCTGGCGCTGCGAGAAGCCCTGTGGGCTCTCAGGCACCATAACAGGGGGTGTAACGTGAAGGATTTGGGAAGCAGCGCTCCTCAGGGCCGAGGCTCGGAGTCGCCGGGCGCGGCCGACCCGCTCCCCTCAGAGCGGCC
>NW_008246058.1:3389307-3406613 GCF_000691975.1 Corvus brachyrhynchos
GAGCTGTGCGTCGACCCGCCCTGAGCCCGGCTGGGGGTGGGAGGGCCCGGCCGGAACGGGGGCTGAGGCTCCGAAGTTTGGGGGTCCTCACGCTCTCGCCCAAGCGACTCCTTCGGGCGAGTAGGAAACTCCAGCAGGACGAGGCATCGAGAGGTGCTCGTCCCTGTGTGTTCGCGTAATCGGGTGTAAATGAGGCACACGACCTGAAATGTAGTTTCCAGAAGCATCCGCAGCACCTTCGGAACGTAAATCGACCCAGTGTGCCAAATCCTCGGTGGGTCTGTCATCTCACCGGGTGTTTCAGACAGCCACGGGTGGCCATTTTTCCCAATGAGAGTAGGAAAGTGTGTCTCATAAAATCCTCCTGACACTAGGGCAGCAGTAAATTGATTTCAGACCTGTTAAGAGACGCCAGGCTGCTGCTGCTCTGGGAGCTCATTCATGAGTTACACTTCCCTGCACAGAGAGCTGCCGGTTGGTTCTCATTCGGGAAGGTGTATGTGTTGGGGAGGTTTATAGATGTATCTCTGAATACAGGGCTGTGCAACGCTAATTAAAGTAATTCACAGTGATTTTTCTCGTCTGATCCAACTGTTCTTGCCAACTTGACACTGTTCCTTAAACAAATCAAAACCTGACAAAACCAAATCCTCTTAATTACAACCTCCTTACTTCTAGTTCTGATCCTCAGCTGTAATTTACAATCCCTATTGCAGCGAAGATGATAACGGGTGCTTAAGAGATCAGTGTGCATTTGATCTAGGCCTCTTTGTGACTTTGATAGTAGCGTGCCCTTGGAAAGGGCATTTCTGTGCCTTGTGGCTCCTCTGTAGATGTCTGGAAAAATTTTGGGTGGGCAGAGAACAAGTTTGAGGGTCAGCTGTAGAAGTGCTGCTTTTGTGAAGAGACAGAACCCTTTCAGGTGTCTCTTTGGTTTTGTTTGTAGCATACTTGCATATAAACTCTCGTGTTTCTAGTCAGAGTGAGAGTAGTGCACTTATACGCCTCATTTCAGGAGCAGCAGTGCTTCTGTTTTGCAGACAGTGAATCAGTTGTATTTGTTTTACAACATAGAAGGTAGTATGCTTTGAACTGGAAGTTGACACTAACTTTTGAATACTAACAACTAATACTCTTCCCACATAAATCCTTCTCAGCTTCTGAAGGGTTCTTGCCACGAGGTTTTTATGTGAGTTTCTATCCCATCACTTATTGGGCAGGTTAAACATAATGGAGCTGTGTGCCTGGAGAATCATGTGGTGGATATCAAAGTGAGACTTTAAAATTTCAGTATAGTGTCTCAGCGTTTACACAGATATAAATCAACAGATGGTTGTATTTAATATCTTGTTGCTCAGATGCTGCTAGTTATAATATGAAAGTCTATTGTGTAAAATAGTGTGACTTTCTGATGATTCGGGATTTAGAAGCAAAGTAACAAAAGCATTAGTTTGAATTTAGACACTTTACTGCATGGGACATTATTAGTTGGTTTTAAATTTATTCCACTGCTGGAAATTGCAGTTCACTTGTGCCTGAAACTGTAATCATTAATCTTGCTGGAGAGATTATTTCAGCAAAATCTCACTTGTGGGCTTAGTAGTCTCACAGGTAAGGGCTGCATAAAGTGTTGTAATGCCATCAGACCTCATCCTTGGAGTCAGATTCTTGATCTGCCGACCTAGTAGCTTGATAAGACTTTTCTTGTAGATAACCTTTTCCTTTAGCTAGTTCTGTTGATGTGATATTTTTACCAGACTGCAGCATGGTAACAGCGGTCAGCTTTTACCTATAAGAAATTCTGTTTCTTCATGTGTTACAAAAAAAGAAAAATCATAACTGAAAAAGGCCTCTAGTAAGTCTGTTAAATAGAAATTGGAGAAAAAGCCTATCACGGTATCCCGCAGTAATAGGGAGGAGAAGAGAGATCCAGCAGGCAGGAATTGTGCAGCAAGATTGATTTATTTAATTATTTTACAACTCTTTAATAGACTTTTTTTCTTCATAGTCTAATTGGTCAAAGGATCAGCCACCCCTTGGGGTGATTGGCTAAAATCCTAAAACATCATTGTCAAAATACTTTTCTACTGTACCATAAACAAAGCTCTGCAGGGTTGCAGATGTTCATAGTTTATAGAACTCGGCAAATATCTTTGTGAGAGAGAAACGTATCTCACGGGACTGGAAAGAAGCAAGAGAAATTCTTGCTAGCTGCATATTTGTATCCACAATTACCCATAGCTGTTTTCTGCAGAGGATTGATATTGAAAGAATTCAAATTTTGCGTGAAGAAGGGCGAAGGGGTGTCAGGTAGGTATTATCACTCTCAACACTGTGGAGTGCAAGGAGAAGACAAGGTGGATAGAAGGGCTGCACTGGAAAGAAAATTGGAGACTTTTTTGAGCTACATGTTTGTATTCTGTACTTAAAATGCTTTATTATGTTTAGAAAATACTTTGTATGATTGCTCTTTCCTGCTGTTGAAATGGTGTAGCAATGACCTGAATACGTTTGTGAGTGAGTAGCAAATGAGGGGAGAGATACTTGCTTTTAAAGTACTTTCTCCGACCGACTAGTGTCACTTTTGATTTTTACAACTCATGAGTTTAGTCAAGACAAAACTGTTTTAGGGATGTTGGGTTTCTTATCAATCTTCTCATTCATTGGCAGCATGCTGTAGCTTCCAGCAGCTGATTCTTTAGCTGAGGTTGTTGTTTGTACTTTTGTGTTGATTTCCAATGAAAGTGATCCAAATGCAGCCTTCAAATTCTCTTCTTTACTGCCTGAGTAATTGTGTTCTGTTTGAGTCTGAAAAATCAGTCTGAAAAATCATGACATGCCTGTGCATTTTGCCACTGTGCTTAAGCTTGTTTTGTGCCAGTGATCTTTTCATAATTCTTTATGGAAAGGGAGGTGTTAGTCCATACCCTTCTTAACACAGTCCTTATTGGGTTAAGTTTTGACCTTCTTCCTTCACTACCTCTTCTGTGCCCTAACAGACCCCATATCAGCTAGGGGAGGCTGTCAGCAATATGGGGAGACCTGGGCACATCAAGAACCAAATGGGGCAAGTTCCTCAGCCCATTCCCAGGCCTACCACCAGAAGGATGCAGTTCCACCAACTAATTGCCCTAGCACGAAATATGACAGGACACACTATCTGTGGCCTCCGCTAATGGCAGAGGCTGTGGGGAAGCCCATCCTTTCCTGCGGCTGCTACGCTGAAGGACGGTCCTCAGGTAGGTGAGTTGTAGCTGTTACCTGTAAGTTAGGTGAGTCTCTGAAGCATTTTTGAAACTTAAAACATCTGCTTGTGCTGTAGTCACGAAAACTGTAGGTGGGGAGAGGTTTGTGAATATGTTCCTGCCATCACCTTGTCACCTGTCTTACCTGGAGGTCTATGGAGCTTCCAGATGCTGGGTGCTAGCAGTTGGTTAAGCAGTGTAGCTTATGAATAAACACTGACTGAAATTCTGTTGTTTGTTTTAGTGCTTCAGTAGACAGAGCTCTATCTGTGAGCATGTGATGGCTGAGAGCTAAAAGCCTGAGTTTAAATTCATAGATGTGTTTTGCATAGTAGAAGCTGGGGAAGACTGTGAGACTGAATCTTGATAGAATAGTTCTCAGAAAATATTTTGAAAACTGTCCTGGGTTAGACTATAATCTGTATCTTACCATTTTAAAATTTAGTCCAAACATCACTGAGCTGTTCTTTCTGAAAACAGCTGCAAATCCTTCTCATCTGGATTTAGTTTTCCTTCTGCATTAAAGTATTTTTTTTCCCTTTTGAACCTTGGAATGATGAATAAGGTGTCCAGTGTTAACACAACAAAGCGTTATTCCATCCTTCTGGAAGTCTTGTCTTGTTTGAAGATTGATGATTTCATGGTGCAAGTGTGGTTTGTGGTGAGGACTGCCCTCATCCCACTGAGCTGGGAGAAGAGGAACTATTTATGCTGTTGTGCTTTGACAGGTACCATGGCACCTGGTGGGGACAGTTCTCTCTTCCTCTCTCCTTTACAGACCCAGCATATACAGGTGAATGTCACGCTGTGTGTGGTGGAGCAATGTCATCTACTTCTGTTTTCTTTGCTGTGACCTAGGTCAATAAATTTTTTTAACTCTAGTGTTTGATTGCTATTCTAAGAAAAGGTTTTCTGGCAGACTGCTGGCAAGTGTCTAATTCACAAGTTTGAAGTGCCCTGTCAAGCTGGTAAAATAACAAACTCTTGCCAGCCTGTGTGAGTCCCTTTGTGTTCTTAGACTGTTGCAGCCTACCTCAGGACTGTTGCTAATCTCACTGCTGACTCAAAAATACTAGGTGGTGAAAGGAATATTGTGTTTGAGATGCAAAGATGTGCTACTTCTTGCTTTTGAAACTTCTTTTTTTTTAATATACTCTCTACCTCCTGCCCTGAGTCTTGGAGCCCTCTCATGAAAACAGAGTGCAGAAGGAAAAGTCCTACTTAGGCTCTACTGATCCTTTTCATTAACATCTGAACCCCATGAAGCAGAATCATAGAATATCCTGAATTTAAAGGGACCCACAAGATTCATCGAAACCAAGTCCTGCGCTTGCACTGGACATCCCCAAGAACCTCACCATGTGCCTGAGAGCATTTTCCAGACACTTCTTGAACTCTGTGAGGCTTGGTGCTGTGACCACTTCCCTGGGGAGCCTGTTTGAGGGCCCAACCACCCTCTGGGTGTAGAACCTTTTCCTAATATCGAACCTCAACCTTCCCTGACAAAACTTCAGGCCTTTCCCTTGGGCCCTGTAACAGACAAAAGATCAGTGTCTGCTTCTCTGCATCTCTTTGTGAGGAAGCTGCAGACTGCAGTGAGGTCTCCCCTCAGTCTCCTCCAGGCTGAATAAGTTTGGGCTATTCAGCCTGGAGAAGAGAAGGCTCTGGGGATGCCTTACAGTACATTCCAGCATGTTAGCAGGGTTTACAAGTGCGCTGGAGAGGACTTTTCATGAAGACATAGAGTCATAGGTCAAGAGGGAATGGCTTTAAAGTGGAGGAGGGTAGGTTTAGATTAGCTATTGGAAAGAAATTCTTTACTATGAGACTGGTGAGACAATGGCATAAGTTGTCTAGAGGAGCTGTGAGTGCCCCTTTCCTACAAGTCCAGGTTGGATGGGGCTTTAAGCAACCAGATCTAGTGGAAGGTGTTCCATGGTGTTGGAGCTAGATGATCATTAAATTGCTTCGAACCCAAACTACTAGGTAATTTAGGGGATGAGGTTTAATGTCATAAACAAGAAAATTCGTGCATGGTCACTCATGGTAAAACAATTCTGAAACTGCTCTCTGAAAATGTCAGCTGTATCTGTCTGCCTTTGAACCTCTTGCAGCAAGGTAATGTTTTCTGAAGTTCATATTGTTTTTGCTATGGTGGTTTGATTTGCTTCCATATTCTGAAATTTCACCTTCTCATGTAACTTAAAGCAGGTTCTAGTCTGCTTAAATGCAGAAACTTTGTCTTACGTTTTTGCAGAGAAAACCCTGGAAACAATCAAGTGGAATTGGTGTAAAACCCACAGAAATCCAGTCTTAATATTTATAAAGGATCTTTTTCTTGCTGGTGGATGCTCCAATATTGATAAAAAGATTTTAAATAATGACTGATTGCTGTTTTGCTTTTGAAAACTCATTGTAGCATGCCGGTATCCTAAACCACTGGTACCACTTGAGAAGCCAGCAGAGGAGGTAGAGTCACCAGAGACGACCAGTGCTTTTGGTACAGTAAAAAAAAACCGAACAGAAGAGTGTGTTTGCTGAGATGTGCATTGCAGAAGGCCAGCAGGCTGCTGGTTTGACAGACTTCCCGCATGCTTGTTTTGATGCATTTGGCATGTATTGCTGCAGGAAATAAAAGTACACAGTTTTTGTTCATATTCATATAAAGCCTTCAGTCTCAAGAATTTCAGTGATCTGCATCTTCAGGTACTTACTCTTAATTTGACCAAGGTATTCAAGCATAGGTCTTGTGGAAACTGCTGCACTATACCATAATTTCTAGTTAATACTTGACCAGAGATTTCAGACTATGAAACAACATTTTTATGAAATAGCTCAGTGTCAGCTACCTTATGTTTTTTTCTCAGAAAGCGATGTGCGTAAAATCACATGGTCCAAATATAATGCAGAAATAATACTATTGTTGAAAAATATTATTTAGTTAGCTGCCTTTGCTTTTTCCTGCAAAAGGTAAAATAAGATTTCTCCAATTAAAATTTGTTTTGTCTTTTGCATGTGTTTAAACATGTGATGAGTACAAAATAGGTGTCATGCACAAATGTCTTTTAAATCACAAATCAGAAAAAATACCTGAATCTTAAGCCAGTGTTCTTCAGCTGCTTCTTTTGTGAAATAGCACATTTTAGAGCTAAAAGGAAAATTTGTCTCCCAATAACTCTTGTCCAGTACAAAGACTGCTTTTGATTTAGGGCTTTTCAGGGAAGATCACTTGAAATGTAGCTTTTACTTAGAGTGCAACTGAAACCTTTGAGAGTGATAGATTCAAAACACTCAGATCTCCCTGCAACAGGCATGAATGAAATAGATCATGTTCATTCTGTGAACACAGAAGTTCCAGTGTGTAACCTCAATGAAAAGAAAAGGAAGTCTTCCAGTTTCTCTAAGAAAGAAATTATTTAAAGCTGACTCATTCAACTGAAAACTCTTAGCTTTAATCAGCCTTATTTATTATTAAATCAATCCAAATATGAAACTACAGAGGTATCTGGTGTCTCCAGAAAAAAATCCTTTGTAAAAACAACAAGTAAGTGGAAAAATAAGATATCATGCGAGCAGAGTACTTAAAGAAGCTGTCTTGGCTCCCTGTGCTGTTGTTTAGATTTTTCTACAAAAACGACTCATTTTGGGGAAAGCTGGACATGAATATGTGAGCTGCCTTGTGCCCCCCTTCTACTTTATCCTTAAATTAGCATGGTGATATTTCAAATATCTGAAAGCATGCCTTTTTGTTTCTGTTTTGTTGCTGTGTGTGAGAAGTTCCTTTAACAGTGAATGAGCCCCTTGGAATTTCTGGGATGTGACTAACCCATGCCTGAAACACATGCTTCCTCTGAAACTTGGGGAGCATTTTAAGACAAAGCCCACAAAATCCTTTTTTCAACCCAGCTGAGTGCATGTTTCGTTCAAAACTATGGAATAGGAAACCATAGGTTTTTTATTCCAGTGTTCATTTACTTAGGATTCTTAGATATTTATATGTTAATTGTTAATAAAATACCCTCCCTAGCAGCCATAATACTTAGTGATACTTGCTATACTTTTTTTTTAAATCACATTATTTTCTCTAGATAATAAAAAGGGGAAATAGGAACATATTTAAGACTCTGTATTTTGAGATGGATCATATTCTGTATCAACTCTCCTATTGGCTTAAAGCAGTCATAAGAAGCAGGTGGTTTGTTTTATTATCTCCTACTGTATCTAGGGTTAAAACCTTTCCTCAATGCTCTTAAATACTTCATGGCTTTTAGGCATTTCCAGAATTAAAACATGCCTTACTGTTTGGCAGTGATCCTAGTGAAAGGCTCCTGCATGATGTGGGGAAAGAACACAGCTTTGAAAAATCTTTCTAATTTCAGGAAAAATTGAAAAGTTTGAGACAAAAAGGCTTCTACAGTGAGACCAATTTCAACTGAGAGGAGCCAGATACAGGGTCCACAGTGGCCCAGCCTTAGGTTCCCAAAGCTCACTTCTTGGAGATAGTCTGGGATGTGTTGTCTGGGCACCAGCACTTCTTTCAAAACTTTCTGGGAAGCCTTGAGGCAGGTTTAGGAGGGGACAGTCCCTGGTATGTGATTCTTATCTGTGCCATGGACAGAGGTCTGTGCTTTGGGTTGTGTTGTTGTATGTAAAGTTGTATTGCCACAAAGCTCAGGTCCAAATGCGTACTGGGAACCAACAAGTAACTGCTGCACTTTCACCTGCTACATTTTTCTTTTAGGCATTATCAGTTTCTGGTTATTCTACTGTTAGAGTAACTTTTCTTCCATGGCTTTTAATTATTTGCACTTGATGGCATTTGACTTTGTGCAGTGATCTATCCCTTAGTGCTGTCAGGTTTGCTGTAACTTATCTTATTCTAAGAGTGTGAATCATTGGTCTCCATGAGGATATTATCCCATCTTTCATAACAACCTGAATTGGTAGAAATTGTGTTTTATTGGCTTTGTTTAATTTTGTGGAAGACTAGAGAAAAATGTGCATGGAACAAACCAATTTCTTTAGCCAGCTGCTCTTTCAAATACCATCAACTTGTGTTTTCAGATTACAGATAACCTTTTTGATCCAGTTGTTTCTTTGCTTCAGTTCTGGCAACAGGCTGATTTTCACAAAGTGCAAGTAAAGCTGTGATGTTACAAATGTAAAATTAACTGTTTTGCTCAAGATTGTGAGATGTAAGAATTTCTAGCTAGATTCACAGCCTTCTTGCCTAATAAAGTTTTTTGCCATAAAGAAGGGATGGGAGAACAGCTTGAAATCCACTGCTCCTTCCCCAGTTTTATTATCTACTTATATTATTTTATGGAGTAAAGTAAATAAAGTAAATAGGTAGCTGCAAAAGTGACAGTGCTATTACAAATAATCATCCTGGTGACCTTTTCCTCTTGCAAATATCCGACAGACAAATTCTGATTCAGTGTCCCTCTCTCTCAACAGAAGAAATGTACCAAAGGTGCAGTTGAGTTCTGATAAATGACAAATGGCCCAGGTTGAAAAAGACTGCTCCCATGGGAAATTATATGTGACCTCGTATAAGTTTTTTACTCATTTATTGGATCTGGTTTATCAAAACAAAAAAAAAAGTCTTTGGATTTGTAAAGTTTTCACTGTTGGATTACATCTCAGGGTTGGATGCTAGGAACCTATTGTATCTACCTGGTTTCCATGCTTATATCAGTTTTTGCAGTTGCACACTAATATTGCTGAGTTTTACTGTGGTTTGTATCTGACCCTGTGTTAAAAGCTCAGCTTAAAAAAAAGAGCTCACTTTAATTTCTTTTTCCCAGCCATAGAGGAAAACCATTTTCCTGGGTTTCCCACAGTGGGTAAGGGCAGGCCCGCATGAGCTGTGGATGAGGTGATGTGTAGTAGATGTGACTTGGCCATATGGGTGTGGATTTACTGCTGGCTTCACCTGTGTTGTTGTAAACAGTGTTCTGTTCTTTCCCTGCTCCCAAAACCTCTGGGTATGAAAGTCTCAATTCTGCTTCCCATGCTAGCACTGCTGTTCTTCTCTGGGCCTGGCTGTGTACCTGACTAAGAACAAGTGCCAGAGTAAAGGACAAGTCCCAAATACATGATCAGGAGGGAATTTAGGGGCAAGAGGAAAAGTATCAAATCACCCCTTGCAGTAACAACATGACTTTAGATCACTTCAAGGTGCAGTTTTCTGTTTCACCTAAGGTTCTGTCTTTCTGTTTTCTGATGGGAAGTGCCAGGAGCATTTTTGTGCCTCAGGCAGGAGTCTGTTCTGGGATCTCTGTGTTGCTAACAGCACACAGTGACTTGCACTAGTGAGCAATACTGGCTTGATCTCCCAGGTTACCTTTGCAGTTTTGTCAACTACTTGCAATTTTAGTTTTTACCTCAACATTGTCTTGTAGCTAGGAAGGGAGCTGTCTCTCCTCTCCCTTCCTCTGGCTCTCTATTCAGGATTATTTATTGTGGTGTGAGTGGCTGCCCCCCCACATCACACAGTACTTTGCTTCAGCACTGCAAAAGGCAGCCTCAGCCTGAATCCATCCCCTTCCTTGCTGCTGGAAAAGGGGCTGTGTAAACATTGCACAGATTTTGGAGAAGCAGAGGGAGGGAAGGATGCTGGAGGCAGACTGTGATCAGTCTCCATTGCACAGCGTGAAAAACTATAGGGGTGCATATTTCATTAAGATCTCCAGTAAACAGTGGCGTTGCGGGTATGTCACTGATGCAGGCAGTGCCACAGCATACTTTCCATTGCCAGGGGGAGAAGTGTTAAATACATTAGATTCCATATTTCCTCCCCTGTGGAAAACAAAACAGGCTTATGCATGCAGAAAACTTTGAACTGAGGATTTGTGTTTGTATTTCACTAATTTTCAAGATGATTAGGAGAACTGGAGGTGAAGGGTGTAATTTCAGCATTCACAGGAGTCTGCTGCCTGCTTACAGTAAAGCAATGACAGAAGAACAAGTTAAAAATAATGGTGGAAAAGGGAAAGTGCATAAAGTTGAAAAACAAAACTTTCTTAAGTAGCAGAACTGTGTGTTTCATAACCTGGCATTGGATAGTTTCTGGGAAAGTTAAGAAGCGTTGGGATTAAATAGATGGACCAGATGTGCAGCTCTTCATAGAGCAGAGGTCCTGAAGCAGCTTTAGAGGGAGTGTGTGCGCAGCTGGCACTTGCAGGGATGTGACAGGAACCGAAGCTTGCAGTGGCTCTGCAGCTAGAAGCTGCAGGGATGCACTGAATCCTCCTGAGAGAGGCCTCATGCTTGCCAGAGGCTGGAGAAACACCGACCAGGAGAAGGATGTTCTTGGTTTTTTTTTGTTTTGCAGAATAAAGGCAATTGGTTGAAAGAACTAAAAGTGAGCTTAGTCAGAACTGTTCACTTTTAGGAAGAGAAGAGCACAGTAGCCTTTGTCTTCTGTTTCTCCTTATTTATATGACTTTATTTACAAAACCAGCAATCTTAATATTTCAGATAATTTTGAACAGAGTGAATTTTTTATTAGAACTTAAAATTCATGTGCAGAATAAATTATTACATAATGCAACTGCATAACAGCCCTATAGATATTCCATATTCTTGTAACATAAAAGCCAAAAGAAAATATTTTAAGGTAAAGTTGCATGTGAAGTGATTTTATCTGTTTTTATATTATAATCATTCCTTCAGCTGTTTTCCAGAGAAAAGTGTCATTGCAGCTTGAATTTGATTATGCAGGGAGTCAGATGGGGAAGTAGGACTAATTTCACAAATGAGGCTTTGCTAAGTTACATGGGGAAGGGAAGGGAGTATCAAAGTCATGAATCTACTGCATTACCTCTAGCAGCAGGTGAAGAGTTAAGAATAGCTTCATTGCTTACTGCATTCTGTATTCATTAGGCATTTATAGAGAGAGGCACAAATTACTTGCGTGTAATTTATGGCTGGAACTTAAATTGTCAGTGGTTTCTTATGGTGTTCCTTTTGCTGACAGGATTGAATAGAGTCTTAAGAACTTCAAGGCAGCTGATACTTTTGTCTTTAATGCCCCAATACAATGAAAAATTAGAAGGAATGTCATTACACTTAGTATGAGTCTGTAACAAAATGTTTGATGATCATTCAGTTTATCTGGCCTCTCTGTCTGTCTTATTTTGGGTAGCTATATTAAAGTCTGAGACAGATGAAAAGCATTAAACTCTACATGCATTTAAAATTATTTCAGACAGAAGCTTATTTTTGTGGTCGTACTTGCTTCCAAGGTTGTCCTCAGGCAGGGAATGGAACTTTCTGCTTACAAGAAGGCTGGTACTTAGTGGTGTGTGTTTTAATAGCAGTTTTTCTTCAGGTCTCTGTAAAGATTGTAGTCGAGTTCTCTTAAAGGAAAAGGATAATCCCACCAAACACATTTAATGTGCCAGCCCCCCATCTGGTGCTCGTGCACTGCTGCAGCTGCCTGCGGGTGGTGGTGGCTGTGGGAAGGGTTGTTGCTGTCTGAGTGCAGGTGCTGCTGGTACCGGGGGCTGTGGGAAGCATGGCTGTTGCTGTTGCCCGAGGCACAAGCCCCCTGTGTTGTTAATACTCTCAGTTTCGTGCCAGGGCAGTGGAGGAAGGAGTGTCCTGGTTCCCCTGGGTTCTGCACAGGCTGTTGTCAGTGAGCTGTCTCCTCTAAGGGGTTCTGCTGCTGGCTGCAGGTACCAGACCTGGGCCTGAAAGCCAGTGCTGCTCCCTGTTCTTAAAACTATTTTCCCACTTGCTTTCTTTCCTGGGGAAACAAGTATAGTTTTGTGCAGGAGGGGAAAGGGCATAAGTGAGAGGAGGGTCAGGAATAAACCAAGCTTGTCTCTCACCAGCTTCTCAGATTTCTTGTTAAAACAGGGCCTGGGGGAACGTAAATGAATAAACGATATTATAATTGTGTATATATAACTCCCTAGATATTTCATGAGCTCTCATGTTTAGACATCAGTGATGTCTAACACAACTCTATTTAAAGGTGATGAAAGTCCTCCAATAGATCAGATCTCTGATTGTGCACAGAATGCTGATAATTTTTGTTAACAAATCTTCTGTGGTGTCCCACAGAATTGCTTTGCTTGTCCTTTTACAGGAACATGTCATGCCCTGATAATACACAGATACCACGGTCTTGTTTCCAGTTCAGCACTGTTGCTGTGCTGCTACTCCGTTCAACTGCAAACCCATGAAATGTTGGATAGATCCCTGCCTCGAATGAGAGGGGCCCAAGAAGATCAGTACTGACAGAGAAATGCCGAAACAGTTAAATGAATATATTTGGATGAAATTAATTCCACTCTTGTTAGTCAGAAGGACTCATCTGGTCTTTTTCCAAATCTAGTGGAGACATTGCAAATAATCCCAGGGGAAGATTCATTCATCCAAAGATGGAAGAGTTTGCTATGCCACTGGGAGGTGTCCCTCCTGTCGCTCCTGGGAACTCCCTGCAGTCCTCAGGCGTTGAAATGGAGAGGATGAGGAGGGAAGGCAGAGCCAACCTCCTCTTGGGGGACTAGTATTTGGTTTTATAAGGCAGAGAATTTTAACTCTGAAGATTAGTTCTTTCCAGTCAGGGAATTGCTATAGCAAGTTTATTTCCTGGCAACTCTCAAGTACCTTCTTATTTTTTTTTTTTTCATTAAATAATAATACAACCATTTACTTGTGGAACACAGATTAGAATACCTCATTATTGTTCTTGTTTGCTCTCCTGTCAGTGTTACTATGTTGCTGGTGCTTTTATACAAACGCTTCAGCTGTTTTTCTGACATTTTCCATTTCTTTTTGAAGGAGACAGCTCGAACTCTGTATTTCTATCCTTATGCTGCATCTCTATTACGAGCTGCAGGTCCTTTCTGTGTTGTCATCATTTTATGTGATTAACCCCCTTGAATCCCAAGGCAAGCATCTTACTTATAATTTTTTTTTCCAGCTGTGGTTTGAGACCTTTTTAAACAAACCACTACTATTTTGGCATGAACTTGCTCGAGCGGAAATGCTGACCTTTACATTTATAAGGCATTGATAGAGATCAGGGATAAAACCCTCTTAATGATGAGGACAGTGATTTGAGCCTCTGGATACCTGTTTGCGTTTTATGCTTTCTCCTAGATTTCCAGTCAGTGTTTCCACCTTAGGTCTCTCTGTTTTGTCAAACATCCTTAAAAGGGTATGAATGCTGTGTCACATTTTTGGAAGGGATAATAGGATAAGTGTATTTTGTACTCACTACAGGTGATCACAGGAATAACCTAAGCCTGAAGTCACTACTGGGGTTTGTTCTGAAGGGAATTAATAAAAAAAAATTCCTGCAAAGCTTGTTCAGATCTTTGTCCAGTAGTTGTAGCAAAAGTTTCAAATAGAGGTGATAATCTCCTGCTACTTCAAGGTTTTTCAGGGAGGGTGATGCAACATGATCACTGTGTAATTCTCTACAGTGTTACAGAGAATATTAAAAAAATACTGTTCTACTTGTATTTATGCAGAATATCTCTTTGGACATAGTTACCTTTTCCAGAGCAGTAGAGAATTTTTCTATCTATTTTTCTATATTTTCCTCTGTCTGTTTGTACCAGAGCTTCACCCAGCTTTCCCTCTGCTGGGCGTGTGACTGAAGGGGCCGACAGCCAGGTTTATATTTAGCATTGCAGGAGTCAGCATCCTTTCATGCCTTAATTGCTGTAGTAACAGGAAACCATTTGTGAGTTATAACAAATAATGGAGAATTTTTCTTTACTGTCAACTCATGGATTGTTGTTTACCCGTCTGGAATATTAAGGGAACCCAACTGAAGATCAATGGGACAAGGTTTTTTAATTTTGCTAGATTGCAGTTTTGGTGAAAACATTGAAGAAGAGCAGAGGAGGAACAAAGGACAATGAGGAAGCATCTTACGAGTTTATTCCATGAATGAACTCATACATCAGAGTCAGAATTTGCTTTTGAGGATTCACCTCTGAACAAAGCAATAACACATCTCATTTTTAGGCTCCAATCCAGAATTTTGGGGGTAAAGATCCTCTTGTGAACTCACATGCAAAGGAGTACCTCTTTTTAGTAGACAAAACAATTGCTCTGATTTCTTGCTCTGTGCTAGTGATGCTTTTGCTGTTTCAGTGATAGATATCTGAATGATTTGCTGAAATGATCTGGACAGGCTTTTTGGAGGAAACAGATTGATGAATTCAAGACAAAACACCCTCTGTAACTTCCAGATTAGATGCCTTCGGAGCCTAAAATGATGTTATAATAGATCTAGATTATTAATATTTTTTATACTCCTCTTCTTTCTTGATATTTGTTGTTTAATAATTAAACAATTCAGTCACCATTTAAAAATCTATGAAACACTGGTCATATTTTTGTCTCAGATTTAACAACACTCAGCAGTAGCAAGTATTTTCCTAGGGTAGCTCTGGCAGTAGTACCGGCATTCAGTGTTAGTGTTTCCTGCCCCTGGGTGACAGTAACAGATTCAGCTATAAAATTTATGGTGATGTTAGCTGCAATTCGAATAAAACATAATACATGCCTTTAGGCTTGCAAGTTCTCTTGTATGCCAGTTCTTAAAAAATTGGTAATTCCGAAACCTGTGATGACAACTTACTAGGTTTTGGTTGGGGTTTTTTTTAAATAAATGCACTCCCATTACCTGTTAGTTGTGGTGAGTTTGTCAGCTAAGAATAATAATTCTAAAACTAAATTGCAAGTACTTGGCTACAATTGGCAGAGTGACTTTAACTTGCTGGGTTTGGGCCAAGTTGTGGATGATATTATTTATGATGATGGTTTTATATTTCACTCCTTTACCCCCTGTGCTCCCCCCAGGTTCTAACTATTTCTTAAAATAGTTAGAAAAAAAGATGATTACTATAAATTTAAAAAATTTCAAGAACATATTTAAGAAGCAGTAAATGTTTTTCTGCTTCCCAGACTTTACTAATTCAGGGCTCATGACATGTATTGCACTTGAACCTTGGTTTATAACCTCACTTATGGTAATGAATGTCAGAAAGTAGCAATATTCCTTACTCCACCATTTCATTTTATTCCTTCTGCAGTAAGATGAATTCTGTGTCTTACTGAGCACTGTGGCGCAGGATGAGCTGGTGAATGGCCATCGTGAAATGCAATTCTGGAGTACTTTAGAGTTGTTTTCTTTTTCCCCCAGACATTTAAACTCTGAATTGTTTGATTCTGACTGAATTGAGCTCTTCAAAGAGGGTTTTGCAATTTGGATTCTTGTTTTCCCTCTGGTAAAACAAGCAAAGGGCATGTTTCCTTTGCTGTACTCTCTGAATATTTTTATTCTTGTTTTTTGCTGAGTCTTGAAAATTCAAATAGTCAGAACAACTTCCTATGAATAAATACCCTATTCTGAAATATATTTTTCTATCTAGAGTTTTAAAAAATTGGTTTAGAGAATTTTTTTGGCTCTCAGTCCGTGCATATCTTGTGGAGTTTTAAAGTATGTTATGCTTTAAAGAGGTGGTGTTGGAAGTGATTCTGTAAAAAGGTTTTTGGCTTTCCAGCCACAGTGGTTGGGGTTTTTTTTCTGCTTTAATTTTTTTTCCTTCTCCATGGCCCAGCATTAAACTAATCTTTGGCCTCTGCAAGTAGAGCTGAGCTGCACCAGCCCTTTCCCTGCAGCAGGCAGTGCTCTGCACCTGGCAGAGGCAGAGCATCAGTTTTCAGGGAAGTCTCCTTTGTGCTTTAAAGCCTTGTTTTGGTGCTCCATAGGGGACAGCTTTTCCCATGAGCCTGGTCCTGCAGGTACAATGTGACAAAATGCTGAGTCCCCTGGTCTGACTTGGCCTTGCTTGTGCTGGGGTGGGATGAGATGCTCTCTCAGGCTCTGTCCTGGCTCAGACAGAGAGGGAGCTTCCCTGTCCGGCGTGTGTGCAGGGTTCACCAGCCCCAGTTATCTGAACTTCATCTGGCAGACTTGTCCAATCCCTGTCTCATTAATATGTGTAACCACTGATTTTGTTCACAGATTAATTTTTATCTTAATGATGAGGGAAGCTGTAAGCTAGGCACACTTCCAGATGAGTTGACAAGACTCCCTTTAATAAAATAAAGTTCTTGCATGTGCAGCACAAAGACCCATTACTGACATGAGCTCCCTGTGGCTGATCAGGAGCAGTCTGGTCTCCAGAGCATGGTGCCACCATGCTGTCCCTAGTGGCCTCTCTTGCAACTTTTGTCCTGGTAGTGTTGAAGTACTGCTTCATAAAATGCCTATTTAGGAGGAATCCCACACTACTGAAACAGATTATGTCAATGATTAAGTTATTTTTGCTTATATTTGATCTCCTGGTATTTCCCTCTATCTTGTACTAACTTGTCTTTCCTCTAACCTCAAAGTTGTGTCCCCCAGCCTCCCTTCTTTTAGAAACATCCCAAGGTAGTCCTTGATGTATGTTCTGAAGGACAAGTTTATGTTCTTTTTAGTTATTTAGTTAGACTCGGAACTCCCATTATTCCTAGACGCAAGACATTTTTATTTCTTTTTCCTTCTACCAAACACTTTTAATTCTTCCTTTTGGTACTAAGTTTCTAAAGTCAGTTATGCACTGGGTTTTTTTAGCTTTTTTTAATAGTTGTCTAGCTAGACTGAATAGAATGTAATTGTGTAGGCTGAGGGGTGCTAGCAAACTCATTTGTAGTTAAATCCAGAGAACTGATGTTCTAGAGCACTGTAGTTATTTTGTGACAAGCTGAATAGTTTTTTGTATTCTGTATTGGTACCCAGAATAGATGGAAACTATATAACCTAACTGGCTGTCATAACCAGGGAAAGCTATGAAAAGATGTCTTCCTCAGAGGTAGAGTGTTTCCTGGAAATTTGTTGTTACAGTTTCTTATCACAAAATGCTTGCATATGGAGACCTAGATCTAGAGACTAGATGGCACTGTAGCAGGGATGGTTTCAGTGGCAGTGCCAAAGGAAGCCTAGGAACCACAGTGGTTGGTGTGATGGCTTCCCATCAGAGCAGAAAGCCATGGAGGGCAGCACTCTGTGACCTCCTGTGCTTGTGTTCGGTTTTGGGTTTT
>NW_008246058.1:3406655-3416866 GCF_000691975.1 Corvus brachyrhynchos
GTTGACTTAGGTTGCTTGGCCACCCTCAGGGCATCTGTAGCTTTAGGGAACCGTGGCCTCAGCTACTCTCTTTGTTTCAAGGTGGTTCTGATTTTCCCCAGTGTTGTAAGAATTTACGGTCTCTGAGAAAAGCTGCCCAAAGAGCAGTACCGGTGTATATAGATCTTTCTTTGTCCATGCTTCTATAAAAGATTTGCTTAACCTGTGAGGACAGAAGGAGACCATATGAAAATGGGTTCCATCCCCAATCTCATCCTTCTTGAACACAAGCTGAAAATTTTGGTCTGACGTTTTCTTGTTGTCAATACTCGAGGCTTCAGAAGATTGACTCTCACAGGGCTCCCCTCTGTTTATCATGTTCCTCTTCCATGTTCCTCTGAGCTTTGAATCTGTGAATTTCTTGGCATTTTCTAGGGGAAAGCAAAATAATCTTTATTTCTGTAGTATTTGGGCTATACTTGTCCCATTTGCATGGTAAGTACAACTGCTGTTTCTAGACCTTAGGTAGTGTTTACATCGGGCAGAGGGAAGAAGCACCTCTTCAGTAACTGCTATAGCTTGAAAGTTGTTAAAGACCTTCAATTAATGAAACTTTTTTGGAAGTCAGTGTCCTGGTTGGCTGAATACTGGTATTATGATCTCACTCTTTTCCTCAAAGCTACTTTAAGTGAGTATTTTAGTTTCTTCTTTACAATAGTATTGAATATAAGAGTGACTTGGATGCAAGAATACTCACTCTAGTCTCTACTGCTCAGATATGTGCTCAAATGAATCACAGTCTGTGTTTGCAGCATTGTCTTTCCATGTACTTGGCTTCCCCAAGTAAAATTTGAATACTTGAGTGTTGTAGGTTCTGCATTTTACCATTTTTAAGCTTCTTCTGTAGAAGTTACTTCAGCAGAAGTATGGAAGCAACTTGTCAGAATCTCAGGGTTCATAATATTGGAAAATATTGCGGGAATGACTTCTTTTGTTTTAAAAAGGAGGTCTTATTCTCAATATTGACACGAAAAAATACACAAAACAAGAAACCTAAAAAAGTAGGTAGGTTTCTTTCCCTTGCTGTTAAATGAGTAACTTGCTGCTGCATTCTGCACAGCATCTCTAGTCATGACTGCATTGATTTTGTGTACAGAAAGTACTCTGTCAGGTTCAGGAGTGATGTCCTGGTCCTTGCAGACTCTTAGTGATTTGAGGCCAGGATACCTGCAACATGCACCAAATGACCAAACTTAATCTGCTGTTACTGAAATCAGTGGTCTCTATTTTCCTTTTATTCTTATAATGCTGTGAAAAGATGCCTTTTGTGAGAATATAAATGGTAGGGTTTTTTTTTTTTGTATACTCTCTATGGGGGAAAGAAGGTTGTCAGCTGCATGTTTATAGGACCTCTAAAAATTAATAACATACAATTGTCTCTAGAAGATTTGATTTTTCTAATTTTAGTGTGTTTTTGTAATTTTCAAATGAAGATGGCTGTTGGATTGCTTCTGAAGTATGCTGTTACTTTGCATAATCACTTGTGCCAGTTTAAGCTTGTAATATTCTAAGATTTTTTGGCTTTAATACCATGTTTTCTTTTGTAAAAATAGTAAAAATGTAGGTGTGAAGTATTTTTCTTTCCAATTTGAAAGCTGTTAAATAACATAACTGCTTTTTTGCCTGCTAGTAATTTGGTAAAGACTTTATAGTAAACCAAATTTGTGATGAAGCAGCTAACTTTCTCATTTCATTTTGGCTTCTCTAGAGAAGTTGGAGGTTGCACCACCATCTCCAGGACAACTGAGACATGGTAAAAGAAGAATGTTGAATATGGTTCAGTATTTGTGGAGTCTCTCTTTGAATTGGTGTCATCTTTGTTGTACAAGTGCTTGTCTGTCCTCATCCCTGTTGTATGGAGTAAGAGAAAACCAAAGCAAGCACCAACACTCACCCTGCTGCCTTTGTTTCGTAACACCTCGGCTGGAGAATGTGCAGCACTTAGTGAAAGTAGGACAGAAAGCCCAAATGAGAGCGTGCTGTTCAAAGCCAGCTGAAAGCACTGTTTTTCTAAGCCAAGCAGTGTTGATGCTTCAGTACCTTGTGGAGGTTTTGTGTTTTAAAAGGACTGAGAAGTGGTATAAAATTGCAGAGAAATTGGAATATTTATAATACCGTGATGATTCAAATTCTGATTTAGTTTCCAAATTAGTGTATTTTTGTGATTTTATACTCTCCAGTGGGCAATTTATTTAGGCAAACATTCTCCTTTTCTAAGTATCTACATTTATTCTCATTTGGGGGTTTTTTTCCTCCCTTTGTCCCTGGGGTTCTGTTTGCTCCATGAATTCCAAAATTCTGTCCTTTTCACTAAGAATTTGAGCTCCCTTTTTAGCTCCGGAGTTTGGTACACACATTTGAAAATACTGGGTATATCTGTGTGCTTTTTTTGTTATTTATATTTTGGTGGGTTTGTCTTGTGATAGCTTAAAAAAAAATTGAAAGTTTCATACATTTTGTGCTGTCTTTTACCTGTGCAGTTTGGAAGATAGGTGTATTCCCACAAAGTAGTTGCAACTGTCCATTCACATTCTAGTACCTAAACATGAAAGATCTTGAGTGTGGGTTTGGTTTTTTGTGTGGTCATGAATTCATACTGTCTGCAGGAAGGAAACCCAAAAGGTACTGGTACCAGTTTCTTTTCACATGATTGTGAGGGTCATGTACTCTTCTTTCTTCTCTCTTCGTAGGTTTGCATCTCTTTAAGTTTATAAAATGTAGGAATTATAGTCCAATCTGAAGTGGAAAAAACCCCCAAACTCCAACCAAATCCAAAATAAATATCTGCTGCATTATGAATGTTAAAGAAAATGAAAATTTTCAACTTTCAGCTGTGTTTTTGTCAAGTAGCATGTCCTCGAGCTGTGTTTAGTCTTACGAAGTGAGCGCCTTGAAACTCAGCTGGAGGCGACGCTGTGCAAATTCAATCCCACACCCATCAGAAGCTTACAAGCTAAAACCTGGGAGAGAAAATGAAGCAGGACAAAAAGGAATGATACAGTAGCACTGTACTCATTCTTAGAAATTAACCAGAGCAGCATGTTCCAAGCTTCTGCAATAGAAAATATTTTCAAAAAGGATTTAATGGGTTTCAGAAGTAAAAAAGAAGAAAATGCATGAAACAAAAGGTGGAACTTGGTTTCTTAAGCACTGTATTAAGGAGCAGCTACAAATCTAACTTGTTCTGAGGACAGTGCACAAACAAAATCAAGACACAAGTTTGGGTTGAATTAGTGAGATAATTAACAGTATATGACACACTAGTGAAAACTACCTTAGCATTTGCCAATTTGGCTGAAGGAGTGTTGGCAAGAATTGTCTAGCTCCAGACAATGCTTTTAAAATACAAATTTTTAGGAATGTATGAAGAAGATGGAGCTCTTGCACAGAAGTAGTGAGAGACTTGCAGAGAAAGGGCCTTTATTTCAAGCAAGAGAAGCATGCGGGGAGTCTGGTGAGACAGTTTGGTGATCTTCAGTGATACTGCAACATCATTGGAAGGTCTCTAAATAATACCAGAGTTTGTGTAGCTTTAAATATTTCTCTTGTGAACTAGTAGGCTTCCATGTGAAATTGTACAACTATTTGCAGAGTAAATTGTTTAGCTGGTTCTTCACAAGCCATTAGTAACATTTCTCTGTAGCCAAGGGTTTTACCACACCTGCCAGCAACAAAAAGGTCACCAGCAGAATTAGTAGGAAATGAATTTTGTGTATGTTGCCTTTGTTTCTCTTAAAACCAGTATTAGACATTTCAGTTGTTCCTGTGCATGAGTGAACTCTCTTATAGTTATTTATTTTCTCTTTTACTTGTTTCTTTTAGTGTTCTTCCACAATGCATTACCTTTTGTAGGGTTTGGATTTTTGGATAACGCAATTATGATTGCTGCGGTAAGTTCATTGTTTAATTCCGTGATCGAGTCTGTAAGATTCAAGTGATTTTCAAGTGTTTTTCAAGAGAACAGAATAGACTGGCCTGTGAGGTCTAGTCTAGAAGGTCCCCCTGCTCAGGACTGTCTCAGGATCTCTAGTCTAACTCCCTGCCCAAAGCAGAACCAGCTGTAAGATGAGACCAAGTTGTTCCTGGTTTTATCCTGTGGGACTTGAGAAATCCAAGGGCAGCCTGTCTGAGCAACTTGTTCCAAGGCTCAGTTGTGCTCATGGTGGAACATGTTTTGCTTTATCCGACTGGAACACGTCTTGTTTTAGTTCATGCACATTGTCTCTCATCTTCGGACCACGTCGTGCTGTTTCATAGTGCAGTCCATGTGATTTTGTTTCTTCAGCTGAAAACATAAGGAGCTGTGATATTGTGTTTTATTTGTTTGCTCAGTATTTGTAGAAGTTTTCATTCAGTGCTGTACATTCAGCTAAGAATTGGAGTGGAGAAGGTAGTGTGCAGGGATAGAGGTTGCAGGTTTGTCCACCAGCTGCCTGCTTACAAGAGTATGAAATATTAAAAGAATTTCAGAAGTAGGCTCTTGCCTTAGGGGGAGATATATATGCCAGGAAGGTAGGATCTGTGTGATCCTAAATGTCCATTTATCCTTTCACTTTTAACATAGACAAGCAGTAAGCAATAATTCTGTCAGTTGTATCACTATAATTTATTTTAATTCCAGATCCCTCAAATAATGAGAAAACTGTTTATTTTTCAGGGTACCCAAATAGAATTGTCAATTGGAGTTGTCTTAGGAATTTCAACTATGGCAGGCAAGTATTAAAAATGCAGCACATTTAGACTAATACGGCACATTCCTATATTTTAGGCTGAAAGTAGCACACAGGGCTGGAAATGGCACTTCCTCAGTCTTGCAGCTGCCTTTCCTAATAAAGAAACAACCTCTGGGTGAAGCAAGGACATATTCCATTTCCAGAAATGGAATTTCAGTTCAAATAGCTTTTGAAATGCTTGTTGTTGGTTTCAACCTAATAATTCAAATCCTGGGTCAATTGGGAAAGTATATTTGCATTTCTGTAATGGAACTGCTCTAAATTCCCCAGGGCCCAGTATTGATGTTTGTGGATATATGTATTTGTACGTTGCTGTTTGCTTGCAGTGCTAAGTGGAGATCAGTGTTGGTGTCTTTCTACTGCAGTTCTTGGTGGCTCCTCTGCCTTGGTGAGATACCACAGGAAGGCCAAGCAGCCACCCTGCTCCTGCCCTGGGCCAAAACTGATAAGCTCGCTCTGCTTGACAGCTTTGGTGCCTCTGCAGTGTCAGAGGGTACAAAGCTGCTCATGGATCCACCAGCTGCAGGTGCAGCATTGCTCGAAAGCACATGGAGGGAGAGCTTAACTGAAAATGTTACAGCAGAGCGAGTTAAAGATTTGGGAATTTGCAGTCCTTGGTTCAATGTGAGAGAGTCACAGGCAAGCTTATCTCAGTAAGGCCTGCTGTGAAATCATGTATTTTGTGTGTAACTTCATTCACAGTATTTCTTCTTAAATTGACACAGTTCATGGATATGTTGACATTGTTTATCAAAGCTGCATATCTGAGTGACAGCTCCTTCTATTTCCAGTGCTCCTGTGCCTCTTCAGGCGCTGGAAGGCTTTGCTTGGTGTCCAGCATTAGCTGCATGGAGCTGGCAACCACGCACAGCTGTTCTTAACATTGATCTCGAAACTTACGTTGATTTCCAGGTGTTAGTGTTGTCTTTTTGTATTTGTCAAGTTTTCTCCGTGTAAATTGAGAAAAATACTTGAACCTCCTATTTTAGTCTGCCACTGTTATTAAACTGTAATAAGGTCAGAATAAAAACATTATAATAAAAGGAACTTAGTTCCTTAGTCTTTAATTCTATATAAATTGATAATAAGCGAGGGTCACTGGGGGCTGGGAGCTGGTAGGTTTTGTTCGTAACTAGAATAATACCTTTTTCTCTTCCCTCTTCCTCCCTCCAGCTGCAGCTTTGGGAAACCTTGTTTCAGATTTAGCTGGACTGGGGTATGTATGAACTTGTAGTAGGAATATTAAGTGCATTCATTGAGATGCAAAGTGAGAAAATAATTTTTTTGGTAACATAATACAGCTCTGCCTAATATACGTTCTCAGATTGTTATCCCCACATCTGAAGAGATTTTCTTTCTCCTCAGCTAAAACAATATCTTGGCAATGTCTTCAGGTCTAGGCACACCTATTTCTGATAAAAAGAGATACAGCTTATTTTAGTTTATAAAGGAAATTTTTGCATAGCTGCAGAAAGTAAAGCTGTTTGTTATGCCTGTTTTTCCCACTTTGCCTCTGTTTTGTTTTCTGCAAATTACAAGGCTTACCACTAACTAGTCTGTGTGTGACCTTTCCTCCAGTAAAGGTTACTTAAAAAGCTCTGCAAAAATGCATTAACATTCGTCCCAGTTGTGCTGTACTGCATAAAGTTTTTCTGGAAATACTGTATATTAAATCAGTGAGATAATTAACTTACATTGGAAAATGTGACCTTTGGAAGTCTAAACTCTGCCATAGTTTTCTTTCAATCACTTTATCGGTATGCTGAAGGAAAAGCTCTTGATTTTAAGTTCAAGTATTTCAAAACCCTCGCTAGACGATACTGTGAGATTCAAAATAGTTTGTTCTTGTCTTGTGGTTCTTCCAGTCTTGCAGGTTATGTAGAAGCTTTGGCTTCACGACTGGGTTTGTCAATCCCTGACCTGACGCCCAAACAAGCTGACATGTGGCAGACGCGTCTCAGTGCACACTTGGTGAGTATCCTGTGGGCGGCACTGCTGGCATGGAGGGTTTTCTGTTTAAACTAGCTGATAAATGCTTTTTGTCACTTTTTCTATTTATTCCTTAATGACCACCAACATCGTGCCTGTTCCTCAGAAGATCTAGTCATGATCCCATGTCAGGGAGAATCATGAGACTGGATTTTTTTGGGCTTGAGTGGTTTTTTGTATGTAGCAAGCCCCAAGTAACTAGTGGCGTGGATAGTCTCTGCAGTAACTTTGTGTATGCTGTGCAGATACCTGGGTTGAGCTCTGGCTATGGTGACAGTTTACTTGGAAGTTGTGACTCCTTAGTAGTTTACTCCTATACATTCTTTGTCAAGTGCATGCTATTTATATACCTGTGCTGGTATGTAGTAATTTCTAATATTCTATAATTAGCTTGGATATGAAATTAGCTTTACTCTGGCCAAACTTTTAGCATTTGCGTAGTAATCACTGCCTGTGTTTATAGTTACAGGATACTCATCTTGCAGATTCATTTTCATTTCTTGTGATTACTTACTTGACATTTAAACATTTGAAGTGGTCCCACTTCAACACTGAGAGCAATGATTAAAGAAATAGATTATCAGAAACTGAGTAAAGAAACAGATACTTATTTCACTTTGTCAGAATGAGCCTTCACTGGGAAAAATACTTTCGCAGATTTAAGGGAAGAGAAATAGCACTTACTGAGGAAAAGCTGTGGGAGAAAGCTTTTACTGAGAAGACTCTTAGAACGGACAGACCATAGGGCAATATGCCAACCCTTCACTGCTCAGTGCTTTGATCTATCACTGCTAAACCTAAGCCTGTGGAAAAACCCTTTCATTGCACTCAGTTTGTTCACATCCTTTTTCTGTGAAGACTTCTTGCACCTTTGCCTGTATGGTAGCATTTTTTCTTTTTTACCTGCTGTCTCAAGTGTTTCAGCACTATCCACCTACTGCTGGTGATGTGGTTTGGAGGCTGCTTGTCCTTATTTCCTCTCCTCTTGACTTATACATTCAGGTCAACTCTGAAATGTTTTTCAATTTTTATTGGTTTTGCCTTGTGCCTTTGAAAGCCATCATGTTTGCAAGGAGCCACTCATTTCTGACTTCTATGATTTGCAGCAGATACAAGCAAATACATTTATAATTGAACCTAAAATGTGTGTAGGTGTTGTTCAGTGGTTTGTTGTTTTGGTTTTTTTTCCTTTCCTGTCTTCCTGGCCATTTTGCTAATCCTTTGAGTGTCTGTTTTCTCTCTTGCCACTTGTGCAGCTCTTCATGAGCATTGCTCTCCTCTTTCTTCAGAATTGTCTTTTATCACAGCAAACACTGTTTCTAACCTTGTCATATCTGTCTCTCTCATAGACTGTGTTTCTAGTCTGCATGCTAAGAAAAACATACGACTCCTAACTGAAAACTAGAACGAGGGGTGTGTGTTCCTGGTTGTGGTGGTACATGGGAAATGAGTAACAACTGATCATTGAAAACCTAAATTTTTTTCCCCCCTTTCTTTAGGGTAAAGCTATTGGAGTGACCATTGGCTGCATTTTAGGAATGTTTCCTTTGTTGTTCTTTGGCGAGGAGGAAGAAAAACTGGAAGAAAAATAATAATCTTTTTACAAGACATATACAAATGTAAACTACTGTACCTCAATTATTCAATTATGCTGTCAATATTTAGGAATTAACAGACAGTAAAAAATGTATAGACTTGGGAACAAAACCTTCAGCATGTCATTTTATGGAAACACTAATTTATTGTGGCCTTGTTGTGTTCAGTACTTCTTTTTATAAGATACCATCTAGGTTTTTATTTAATTGTAAATTTTTAAAGTGTTTTCACTTATGGCAAGATGTTTACCACTTTCCCCTTTGAACTTATTCTTTAATGGATTATTACTTCAATAATCCACCATGGATGACAGTATCACTCTTGAGTTGCATATTGGTTGCTTAACAGTTGTAATTGCATGACAGATATATATCACTGGTGTTCATCAGGTCCTTCAGTGCAGATTATTAAGAAGGTCAGTGATGAATAATTTGAAGTCCCTCATTTTGCAAGGTGACTGGTTGCCCCTCACCAGCCATCATTTTGCACTGCCTTAGATTAGATATTTCAGTGAACTTTGACAGTATAGTTTCATTTTTTTCACAATTCTGACTTAAGTGTCTCTGAATTGTCTTCTGAGATGATCATGTTGATGTTTTGACAAGGTAAGTGTTTCCAGTGTAGGCTCTCCACCAAGTCCACTTTAAAAGTAGTGTTTTAACACCTTCTGTCTTTGCATATTCATGCCTCTTTTTTCCTTTCTAAACAGTGTTTTGAGAATTCAGTTGAAATATCCTTAAATTTGTCTTCCTGTATTTTGAGTGTGGTATTGAAGAATTCAAAACGACTGTTTCAAAACCACAAACAAATTTTTTAATTGTTCTGCTTAAAATAAGGTGTGAATAGTTGATTGGGATGAGGCCAGGGAGTAGTTCAGGGTATGAATGAGTGCTAGTGTTGCAAGTTTGTAATGAGTGGTTCAGTTGAAATGATAAGCGTACCATCAGTCTGGATTAGAGGACCTGGTTTGATGATAATACCTTTGTATTTAAGATTAAGCCTTTGCTACTTTTTTTTGTGTGAGACAATTAGTAAAAAAAACCAAGCAAGAAAAATATGAGAATTGAGGCCTTTTTACTTTGCTGACTTTTATTTTTGCAGTCTTACTTGATGTATTATAGACCTGACAGTGCAGTATCATGTAACTGCTTTTTTATATGGTTATGAATAAAATGATGACAGGTATTGAATATTCATAATATTTCAAGATCTGACTTGCAAATAGCATAATGCTAAACTTCTAATTTTCCCTTAGAGAAGGGTTCTTACTTGTTTGAATACTATTCGGAAAAGCCACTATTAAGTGGCACAGCCAGGGCACTTTGAAAGTTTTATTGCTGAAATTGCTAGCACTTCACAAACCTAGAAAGAAATGTTAAAAAAAAAAAAAATTAAGTCCCCTGATGATTTTTATTTGCTCTAGGAAAAGTCTTACTGTAACATGTGTGTTTTACAAAGCTCATTACTTATCTCATTGTCATAAATCTGACTTCTGTGTTCTGATTTCTAGAAGCCCTTCAACAGCAATACTGAAACTTTGACTTTAATGAAGGTGATACTGTTGTATCTGTTTCTTGAAAAGCAGATTTGGGAAGCTTAGACTGAGGAGTTCTAGTAGTATGTGCTGTACTTGGCACATTAAACCTTAAAAATCTGGACCAAGCTATAAAACTAAATGAAAGTTCAGCCAAGTATCAAATACAAATGCAGGGGAGTTTCTGCTTGCACTTCAAAGATGGAAGCTTTATTGAAATAAAATTAAATAAAATAACAACAATAACAAAAAACCCCACAACTCTAACAAAAAAAAAAAAACCCAAAAAAAACCCCAAGCCACAAAAACAATCCAGAAAA
>NW_008246058.1:3416885-3422044 GCF_000691975.1 Corvus brachyrhynchos
CTTCTGTGTTCAGAGGTTTTTTTACTCATCCACACATTTGTCTTGCTTTAAACTTTTAACTGTTCTGCCTCTGCATGCACTTTTGTTTCTATACAAAGCTGTATGTATTTCCCATGTTTTTCTTAAACTGAAGTACAAGTCAAAGCAATTTTGCATAGCTTCTTTTGTAGCTGTTTTTATAATGATTTCAACACTGTTTACCACTATGATACTGGCATTGTAATTGGAATCTTCCAGCAGTCGCCAAATCTCTGTTCTTTGGCATTGTACCATTGGAACACTGTTTTCATCACTCTTTTACAGCTCATGAGAACAACTGGAAGGTTGTGCCAGCTGTCACAGTACTGATTGTTTATGATGGCAATAGGAAAGACTGTGTACTATTGTTAAATAGCTTGTGCATGTAAATTGAGTACCTTTTGTTGCTGTATGTCAAACTATTGTACTGCAACCAGTGCTTTTATTGAGAATCAATGAACTAAAATGTCTTGAAAGAAGTTAATCATGTGTCGTCTTGTTAAAATGTTTAGCTGACCACAAAAATGTGGAGGGCAAGTGACACATGGTAAGAAATCTTGGGTATTTCAGTCTGATACCATAATGAAGAAGGTGACTTCTGGGGTCTTAATATTTGACAAAGGTGAAGGATAGCTTGTGATTTGAGAGGATTAGTGGTGCTAATCCAGTGCTGCTGGAGGCTGAGAGAAGGTGCTTATTGGGGTCAAGCGGCCCCCCTGAGAACCATGGGGTAGTTTCTTTGGCTACAGGATCCACACTTGAGTGGACATGGCACTGCTTCGTGTGGAAGGGAAGATTTGTGCCTGATCGGTGCCCTGTCTCTCCACAAGGAGAGTGGGTTTTTGTGGGGTGTATGGATGAAAGTAATCCCTGATGCTCTGATCACAGTTTCTAAAAACTTAAATGAGAAGACAGAGTCCCTTTTATTTTCTGGTATCTTCTCCCTCCTTGATACAAGGAAAACCAAAACACTGCAGGCTTGTTCAGAGACTTCAGTATTGCTCTAATTTTGTGTTCTATCAGTTTGTCCTGTGTTAACAGGAATTTTTTTTTTTTGCATTGAAGGACTGGTAGACTCAAAATTGTTTTTGAAATACTGTCTCCTGTTGTCACTTAAATTATAAATGTATTTTTGACTGTATGTTACCTCTAGTAACAAAGAACATGCATCTGATAATAGGGTTACCCAAATCCTCTTGCCAGTATTTTCTCATGCATGTACTTTTACATAAATTATTTGAATTCAGACAACATATTTTGTATTGTCTTTAATTAAATTGTTGAACTTTCTGTAAACTTTTGTACTACAGCAAAGCTGTTCTGTGTTTCTTTATTAGACCAGATGCTGGAGGGGAAATGTTAATAATATCCTGTGGGTATTCAGCCTCAGTTATACAAAACAGGAATTTATTATAGTTAAGTTATATGCAAGTGGTCCTTTGTCACTGTCATAGGAAATACCACCATGGAGTGGTACTTCTGTCTCTTCATGCTTGGAAGAGAGCAATTTAAATAATTAAAATATTTGCATGGTAAACTGGTGGTGTTTGTGATTAATATTAATCAGAAGTTCACTTGCACTTGAACTTTTGGAATTAACTGAGGTTTTTTGTATGTAAGCTAAACCTTTTTGAACTTTCCTGGACTTTGGAGATCTTCAGTTATTTTTTTTTACTCATTGGTCAGTCCCTTTTGTGGATGTCTGTGCAAGAAGAAGTGCTGTGAGTAGAACATCTGTACTGTAAGGATGGTCTCATTTAATTTTGAGAATCTGTACAGGTTGGCTGTTATTTTACTCTATTCTGGTTGCATTGTGTACTTGAACTCTTCATTAATGCTGTTCAGAGACTCTGTCACACTTCTACCCAAGATTTCCCTCTTCTTGGTCTGATGTTTTACATGGTCGCGTGACAAGCTGACAGAGCAGCAGTTTATAAATGGAAGGCTTTAATAAAGGAGGAATTATCACCCTGCTCTGAGAGTCCTATGCCTCTGGAATTTTTCAATCTAAAATATTAAGAAAATAGCTAGAGCTCTCATAACACAAATTGACACATGCTGGAATATTGGAAGATTCCAAAGAGCTGATGAGGTTTCCTTCCCCCAGACTGGCTTCTCTGCATATTTCAGCTATTGAATCGTAGAAGGAACCATTAAAGGAAAAATGATAGAAAAGGACAGGGGTCCTTGAACAGGAAGAGGAGAATGTTTACAGGTGATTTACCTTTGCAATACAAGTGTCAGGCTACCAAAGGCCACACCAAAAGCCAGTTGGATATTAAAGGGAACAACTTATTTTGGTGAAGTTTCAGGTAAGCTTTGATGCAGATCTGTGAGTGATTTTTTTCTCTGCATGGTTTCCCCTGTTAGTTACTTGCCCCCTTTTGTGTAGGAACACTGAAGGGTAACATTTTCCCTCTACACACTTTGTTCCCTGAGAGCCCCACAACCTGTAAGGAATGTCAGGACTGGGGATGGGTCTGCAACCAGAGCCATTGTTTGTAGGAAAACATCCCAAGAAGAGCCCATGCTGTGATAGGCAGTTTCATCTTCATTTGTAGTCCTCATTTGCCTTGTAAAGGCAGGCAGACAGTGGAATAGTTTCTCTGGGAAAAGAAATGTTTTTCTTGGATTGTATTCATTTATGGCAAGGGTTATTGTGCTGACATGCTGAGGAACAGGGCAGTCCTTCATGTGGATATTGAAAAAATAAGAGGTTCCTCTTGACCTCCATTGGAATCCTGAACGTCTCCTCTCCTTACCTCTGCACTAGATGAATGGCCTGGCTGTATGTTTTGGCAGATTATAAAGCCCTGGGAAAGCCAAAATGCAGTTACATGTCATTTTTCTACAGGTCACTAAGATGACATGTGAGGGGTTTAGGTACTTGTGAACTCAGTCACATGTGGATATCCTTGAGGCTTTAAGGCTCAGTTTTCGTGTTTGGGAGATTCTTGAAATGGGATTTCCCTGCCTAAATGTAGACTTTCCATGTTGCGACTGGGCCACTCCGTCTGTGTTACACACCTCATGACCCCTTTGTGTATGGCAGAACCAGTCCTGTAGGGTGTATTTTGTCTGATATAGATGTTGCAGTTGAGGGTGGGATTGCTTATGTGCTGCTGGCAGGAGGGTACTGGCTTACAGCCTCTGCACCAAAAATACAGTGCTGATGTTAATTTTTACAGTCTTCTAATATTCTTTAAGCCATGGTGAGTGTGTGGAGTGTAGTGGAGTTTCAGCTGTGCCTTTTGTCCAGAGTTTGTACAGGTTTTGATTGACCTGACCTGTGCCATGTTGCTTTTGGTCAGTGAAATTATGAATTGTGCAAGTTAGCTTGTTCCATGAAGTGGAAGAGTTTATTTCCCCATGAAATAACTGGTTCATTGGATGGAAACTGCTGACTGTTGTAAAGCAAACCAGCCTTGTGAGTGGAGCAGCTTGGTAGCAAAGAGGGGTGACAGGGAAACAAATTACTTCTTTAAAACTTTCCAGCGGGGAAGAGCTGCTCCTTTCTTGATGGCTGTTCTCTCTGACACTCTGTGTCGGCAGCAAATTACAATTTTTTTTTGGTTTTCATTTCAGCTGCTGTGACAAGTGATGCCAGTGTTCTGTGTAATGCAGCAGCAGGGATCTCTGTAGGAAATTACTCTGCTTGAAAAATGAAGTCTGCTAAAATAAACAGATTGTCCAACAAAAAGGAACTTAAAGTCTACTTACAATTAACCTTCTGCTAAAATCTGTCATCTTGGTGTTGTTGAAAGTTGGTATAACACAAGGTAGGCCAATGGTGTGATGTATCAAAAAGTGTCACTGATGAATCATTAAGAGAATTATGTCCTACAAAAAGTTACGGTGATTTTCATTAACATTCTGCAGCTGTTCCCTCTAAGTGCTGGGTTTCCTTTTTTTTTCTTGAGTGACTTGTGGTTCTGATGTTAGCATGGGAGGCACATCATGAAACATTAAAATATAATTGCAAAAGAAGAGAACGTAGAAAGGAAATAAACCCTCCCTTCAAAGAAATGCAAACAAATTATTAATTTCATTAAAATACTTTAAAAAACAACACTAGCAGTGTTTCAGTCTAAACCAGCTACTACTGATAGTTGCAAAAGTAGAAGGTTTCAGAGTTCTAGATGATGAAAACCCCCTTGCTGCAGGTCCTGTATTGACCTGATTCTGATTTAAACTGAGTTCTAGTAAAGAGAAATTGTGGATTTTGCATGGTTTATTTTTAAATCCTTCTGTTTTCACATTATGTAGTTAGCATGCTTCTCATATGTAAAAGCAGCCTGTGAAAGTGTAAGAGTTGCCATTTCTGCTTTGTGCTTGGTATTGTAAATGACTGTTGGGTACAATAGAGGGTAGGGTTTTTCCCTATATGATAACATAATACCCAGCATACTTAAAAATTGTTGTATGGTTCCTAGTTGGATAAATGTTGTTAAGATGGTGTCACACATAAACCACTCTGAATCTAAAAAGGGAATAGTTGTTAGGATGTACTTCCTTTTCTCCATTAATGGCAATCTGTGCTTCACTTTGATTAGGTAGGTGATGGCAATTACTAGTGTGCTTTATGATTTGACTGTTTCCCTTAAAAGACCTTTCCAGCCATGATGGAAGATACAATGGCAGCTGTTACAGCGGGGATACTGCAACACGTGTATCAATCAACGAGGCCCAGGGAAAAGAAATATATAATGGACCGATTCTTGATAGATGTTTCAGAGAGATGTTTATTTTCTCAGCTGCATGGCCGGGGCCCTGCCAAAGAACTGCTCAATCCCGGGACCCCGGGGGGACACAAAACAACCAATGGGGAACGAGGCTGACCAGGGGCAGGGAAACCCCGTGCCTCCCCCCCAGGGCCCCTCTCCCAGGACCCCATGGCAGGGGGGGGGAGACCCCAACATTTCACCTGTTTATTTTTAACAAAAATAGATTTAAAACTTAATATTGAAAACAACTGGATAAATATGAGATAACAAGGACAGTTTCAAAACAAAACAAGCCACCCTCCTGAGTCTTTAAATGTCCAAACAGATTCTCTGGAACATCTTAAGGCTGACAGAAGGGAGACAGGACTCTCTGAGCATGCTTTGTGGGGAAAGTGAGGCAGGAGAGGGTTTAATTTC
>NW_008246058.1:3422182-3422571 GCF_000691975.1 Corvus brachyrhynchos
CGGGTGAAAAAACGGATTGGGAATACACTGGGGGTAATAGGATATAGGGTAAAAGGGAAAGGTGGGATTAGGAAAGGGAGACTGTAGGGCCTGTTTATAATCCTAAACTTGGATTTTTCAGGGTTATTCTTTTAATAGCTTGATTGTCACATCTTGTTATAAAACTGTAATTTTGTTTAACATTATACCATTTTACTATTCCTAAAACCTTAGCTAGGATGATTTTTTCCTTTTTCCGAGTGGCTGCTGTTTTCTGTCTCACTGTGTTTTTGCTTTTGCTTTTGCTTGCTCCCGTGTTGGAACTGCCAGGGCTGCTGGGGCTGTCGGGGCTGCTCGTGCCTGCATGCTCTTCCCAGGGTCGCATTCGGGGCTGCGTGGGCGTGGGGGGC
>NW_008246058.1:3422853-3426956 GCF_000691975.1 Corvus brachyrhynchos
GTAATTAAATAATATTCACAAAAATATTCTTCCATTGGCATATATTTTGACTCAGAAATCAACTGTGTCCACACGGTCTTCCAAAAGTCTTTGGTAAGAATCAAATCCCAAGAAACGTAGAAAAAGTTCTTAACCATGAAAGGAGATGGTTCCGTTCCTTTTGAGCTTGAATTAAGCTAACATTTACAAATCGTTGTTCAAGAATCTTTTCAAGTTTAAGATAAATGTCCATCTGCAGCTTGGAGAGCCAAGAGTCTTTCCACGGTTTCTCCATAGTTTAGAGATGGAACAGCAAAACAAAAACAGGAGGAGAAATCCAGAGTTTACTCACAAATCAATCGCTGTCCTTCGGGATCGGGGATTGCTCTGCTCGCGTTGACCACCATTTGTTACAGTGGGGATACTGCAACACGCGTATCAGACAATGAGGCCCAGGGAAAAGAAATATATATGGAGTGATTCTTGATAGATGTTTCAGAGAGATGTTTATTTCTCCAGCTGCATGGCCGGAGCTCTGCCCAGGAACTGAGGCAATCCCGGGACCCGAGGGTCCTTACCCACGCAGGGGAACACAAAACAACCCATGGGGAACGAGGCTGACCAGGGGCAGGGAAACCCCGTGTCTCCCCCCCCCGGGGCCCCTCTCCCAGGACCACATGGCAGGGGGGGAGACCCCAACAGGCAGCAACTTGTTAACTGTGGTTTCATACTGGTTTCATAAATTTTATTTCCTTCTTGCTTTCTGATATAAACATGCAACCTTTTCTTGCTTTCTATGAGGACATTGATCTTTTGTACATCCTGGTTAGGTGGCCCTGAATGTTGTGGAAGAAACCTTTTTGGTATGATTTGCCACCAAAATAATCTGGCTTGTGCCTTCAATTAATGTAAATCAAGTTTAAAATGTTCTGATGGAAGTACTTGAAGTATAAGTCTGTTATATGCTGTGAGTCACACATGCTGGTGATCTGGTCAAGTCATGAATCTCTGTTTCAGTTCCTGTAGTTTTTGTAGGAAGTATTTAGGAAATCATCCTAAATCATTATTTAGAATCCATCTCTGTGAGTGGATGGGCTGGAACTGTTACACACATGCATCTTGTAAGCCTGGGCATGGCAGCATGGGAGACATGATGTCCACATTGCAGCAGTGCCATTGCACACCTTGAGATTTGCCGTGTAGAATCAGAATATCCTGAGTTGGAAGGGACCCACAAAGATCATGGACACATTGATGGCTCCAACAAGCTCAAGTGTAGTTGGCATAATTCCTGTGGTGAGCAAGTCCCTCATGGGGCAGCGCCCACGCTTCGTGCCTGTGAAAACAGACCAGAGGGCAAGGACAGCAACTCAGAGGCTGGAAAGCTGCTGCTGCCAGAAGCACCTGTTTAAGAAAGAAACAGTCTGCTGCAGGACAAGTCATAGGTGTCTTCCAGCATACCAGGGGTTGTGTCCTCTGATAAACCCGCAGTATGCACTGTGGTTTTTGCAGATTTTCTCACACGACCATCTAATCTTACTCTACGTAAAGTTTGCAGATAGCTTCCTTTAGCTGGTGATGTGGTGATTGCTCTTATGTCCTCCATGTTGTGAGAAAGTGCAGAGGGAGCAGTGGTGCCACAGGTGGTTAGAACAAAAGGTGGGAGAGTTTCTGCACTTCCTCAACATGTTTTTTTCTTTGCATGGATGCTTTGGAGATGTGTGTATGTTAAAAAAAATTTAAAAGCATCTATGGCTGTTGCTGTGTCCATGGATCACTGTTCTGCCTACACCTGGCAGAATTGTGTCTGAGATGTTGCAGGCAGGATGACACTGTAGCTTTTTTACAAACTGTGGTCTACAGCTTTGATGTATTTTACTTTCATTTTCACAGTTGTGTGGGGTTTTTTCCCTAACCTTCATTTTTAACTGTTCTCCAGTTTGCTGCTTTGAATTAGTACTCCTCTGTGTCATACTGAGTAATTCCTCCCCATGGTAAGTGTACATGCATATTGAAAAATATTCATCTGTTAGAAAGATATCCATTATTTTAACTACACTTAGTCACTGTTGGAACATAACCACTCTTTTATGTATATCCCATTAAACCCCTGTAGCACTATTCTTTCCACAAGTAAATAAGCTCCATTTTCCTGTGCTTTAAAACACAGGATGAAGTAGTTCAGGGATTGCCACAAGATAGCTATAACAAATAGGAAGTTTACTGCAGTTACTTTCCCTTTCTCCTGATACTCTTGTCTGTGCAGTCAAAACTGTGTCAGCCTTTATGACTACACAGAGGAAATGTCCATCATACTCACTCACCTTTGAATTTCCAACCCTGATGACTCCTAATACTCACTGGTTGTTCCCAATTTCTTTCTGCTTGTGCAATTAGATTTTATTTTGTATTCAAAATGTTTGAATTTCCTCCTAACCTCTTTGACTCCTTCTCACAGTATCCTGCCATTAGCAGAGTGTAAGCAGTAGTTGAGGGGAAAGTGTATTTAGTTATTAACATTAATATCTTGCTTCCTGTCTTGTAAATGCCAGTTATGTCAAACTGTCCTTATTCTCGGCATTACTGACCACCCATGCAAAACGAATATTTTTTGCTAGTTTTCTCCACAATCTGTGTCTCTTTTTTTTTCCCCCCATAATTTTGAAGAACTATTAAATGTTCAACTCACAGGAGCAAACTCTGATTTTGCTGATCTTAGTGAATCAATTTATAGAAGCTGGCAGTTTTGTCACTTAATAACATTGCTGGAGGAATCTAGAGCATGTTAGCTTGTCATTCTGTTTGCAGGGTAGTATTTGTCTCATTTAACTGTGGCTGTCTAGAAGTTGCACATCCCTCTGAGCCACACAGGGAGTCAGAGAGGCACCTCTGGAGGATGTTGCATTCCCCTGCTTTCAAAGAGGAAGAATAGCTGACTAACTGTAAGTTATGCCCCAAACTTTACACTTGTGGGTGAGGTGAGGTAAATCCAGTGTCAGCACTTTATGGCTTTTGAACTGTGTTTAGTTTCTGGCTCCTCAGGACCAGATCCTGTGCTCATGGTGTATCAGACTGTGGGGCTGTTTGAAGATTTGCTACCCAGTGTGGGAGAAGGTGAGCCAGCAAAGCCTGTTGCACATCTGAATCACAGGGGTGATGCAGCCCAGTGAAATGGGCATTTGCAGATGTGATGGATACCTCCTGGGGCTGTCCCACGTTAATTTCCCCTGACTCCTGGGACTTTTGACTGCATGGTGATTTTGATACATGGCTTGTAGGGTCTGGAAGATGAGTGACTTTTGCAATCAGTGTAAGTGTAGAGAGGAATAATAGTGGTGAATGAGAATTGATTTTAACATGACTATGCTCCAACTTAGAGTAAACTCAAAGCTAAGAGTAAACTCAAAGTCTTTCACCTTCAGGACTAAACACTATGAAATTCAAAATAAAGGCATTGTTTTTGGTTGTGGTGTGGGGTTAGCAGAGTGGCATTTCTGTTGGCAGACAATAAAAGGGCTGCTGTCCTTTACTGGAAAAATAGGGAGACTGTTGCGTTATTGGCCTGAAAGAAGTATAGTGCCTTATCCATATTGGAGACTTGGCTCAATGTCTTAAGTGACTTTTGGAAAAGCAGCTCAGACTCTTTGCCAAAAACTCCTTTCACAGCCTCTAGTTCCCTATTCAGCTTCAGAAACTTGGCAGAGCAGATTCTGGCAGTGGTATACCAGATCTTCTAGACAATTTGAAGCACATTTGACAGGGCTGTGACCAGAACACAACAGTAAATGGAAAATGTGCAAAGACTTTGTGAATTCTGTGAACAGACAGCAGGGCCTCAGTCCAGTGGCTGCTGGTCTGATTCTCTGCCAGGTGATATGCACAGATTGCTGTGGACATTTTTTGTCTGTTTAAGGTGCATGATGAGTGTCTGGGTAATTGGGGAGGCTCCTTTTCCAGGAGCATAAGCTCTGGTTAAACTTGAGCAGCTGCTACGGGATGAGCACCCATTGTGTGCACAAGACCTCGGGTAAACTCGTGTTGTGCTGAGGCCACTCCAATTTATTTCTTGTGATGAGCTCTTTAGTTAAAGTTTATTCGGGCCTATCTGTGCATAGGTACAGAGC
>NW_008246058.1:3427006-3440739 GCF_000691975.1 Corvus brachyrhynchos
TTTGTCTATTTACTTGGGCTTTTAACACCAAAGTACATATGTAACTACTAAGGATCCAGTCTGGTGAAGCTGGAATCACTCAGGTGTGGAAAGTTACAGTTCAATGTCTCCCTGCAGCAGTGTTCTGGGGTAAAGGGTTCATGGTATCTGAGGTACAGCACCAATAGCAAGTAAGGTGTGAATGGCCCTTCAGTCTAGAAGACGAGGATTTACTGTAGGCACAGGATTTTTTTCACCAAATGATAATAGAGATTTCTCCTTATGCTGTGGAAAAGTTGGTGGTTTTTTGGTCACAAGTGTGGCAGATTTTGTCATGACATCAAGAGAGGTTTTCCATCCCTGTTGCCTCAGTGTGACACTCACTTGTCCTGTCATAGCTTCAGCCCACCTTGCTGACCTGATGTTTGGCCTCTAGTCATGTGGGTGAAGAAATCTGCTGAGGAAACTCATTCATTGAGGAGCTGCTGGCAGACAGCATCAGTGACAGCAAAGGGTTCCAGCCAAGTCTGGCACCAGGAGAAATTGGGTTCATACCAGCAACAGGGAGATGTTGATGCATTTAAAAGACAATTTGGCACTGGACACAAAACCAACTGTCATAGCAACGCAGTGCTAAGTCCAGCTACTCATACTGAATGCTTGGTGCTGTGGAAGAGAGGTCTTAAAAATTGTTAGAAGCTCACAACTTGGGAAGAAAGCCCCGTGGAGTCAGTGAGGAAGGAGAGGCAGGAGGAAAAGAGGAAAAGTAGCACTGAAAGTCATGGTGGTTGAAATGGGATGTAAGCTTGTTTCAGAAGGGTTGTGACATATATGTGAGGGATGCCTACTGCTGTGGAAGTTTATTTGGAGTGCACAGAATGGATGGGTCAAACAGGGAGGTGTGAGAGAAAACAGTATTTGGGTGTTAAAAACTGGTCTGACGGGGAGGGGTAAGTGATGAGTCAGCAGGACAGAGGGCAGATGAAGGAGGGATGAGAATTCACTTTGAAGAAATTGATAGAAATAAGGAAAAAATGCTTCAGAATGTTGTCAAATTAACCAACATATCAAAACTTCATAGGGATGTGTGGACTGTTATGGATATTAAGGCAGGCAGTAGGAATGCCCTTGCCAGTATTCTTTGGGCTCTGATAGTGGGTTGCTGTGAAATAGTGTTGCTGTAAAAATCAGAGATGCTTTGGTTGAAGAGCTTGAGACACTGCATTTTGTTGCTCTGATTAACTTGCTTGAAAGGTTTAGATTCTGCATGACTTTCCTTGTGATCTTGGGGTTGTTTTAGAAATGTCTGGCATTTTGTTGCAATTTGGCAGAGATGTGCAGCTTTTTGCATTTCAGAATGGAAATTGATTAAATTGGGGGCTAATCTGTGTAGCTCAATAGCAGATAGAAGTCAAGAAATTTCACTCTCACCTGGCTTCAAACGAAGCCATCTTAATTAACATGCATTTCATAACACATGCTTAGTCTTTATCATTAATCTTAATATAGATCATGAGTTTAAGTCAAGAGGCAACAAGAATAAGTCAGCATATGAATGGCTGTGGCACATTCTTTTCACTCAGGAACACATTTATCTTGATGACATCTCTGCTGGAGTTCCAGCAAAAGTGCTTTTCCAGGGGAGATAGGGGAAGGAATAGCTACTTACCTGATTGTCTGTAATACAAACCTCGCTCTCATAAAACTGAATTATAATTCAAGGATCATCATTATTTAAACTTTAAAACAGTGTAATTTGTCCTGTGGTACATGTGCATCACTTCTCTCTAGTTCTAAATGAATTTGGGTACCCTTCTACAGACATGATGGGCACAGTGGTCAAGTGGAGAGTGATGGATGTTGTTTATCCTGCCTTTAGCAAGTGGACAGTGAAGTGGACTGAAAACTGTCCGAATACCTGGACACAGAGCCGTATTCAGCCAGAGGACAGTCACTGCTGGTGGCCCAGGGGTTGATACTGGGGTCACAACTGTTTAACCTCATTGTTAATGAACCTGGTTGATTGTGCTGCTGTGTCAGCACATTTGCAAATGATATGAAATTGGGAGGAGTGGCTAATGCACCAGAGTTGTGCTGCCATCCAGGGGGACCTGGACAGGCTGGAGAAATGTGACAGGATCCTCATGATGTCCAACCAAGGGATATGACAAGTGCTTGCACTGGGCAGGAGTAGCCCCATGCACTGCTACAGGCTGGGGCTGACCCCAGAAAGGCCCTTGGGGTCTTGATGGACTCCAGGATGACCATAAGCCATCAATTGCCCTTGTGGCAGAGGTGACCATCTATGTCTGGGACCTGTGCCCAAAGATGGGCTCCTTGTTACAGGAGAGACATGGACATACTGGAGCAAATCTAGTAAAGTGCCATAAAGATGGTTAAGGAATGGAGCATATGTCATATGAGAGGGCTTTAGAGAGCTGGGATTATTTAGTCTGGAGAAGGGAAGGTTCAAGGGGAAGGTTCAAGGGGACCTTATCCATGTGTGAATACTTGATTGGGGGGGAGGGTAAAGAACAGAGATCTAGTTCTCAGTGGTTCCCTGTGTTGGGACAGGAAATTCTATTTAACCATAACAAAACACCCAACATTTTATTGTGAGAGTGATGGAAACTGGATCAGGTTGTCCAAAGAGATTGTGGAGTCTCCATCCTTGAAGATACTGAAAACCTGACTGGACACAGCACTGAGCAACATGCTGTAGGTGACCCTGTTTTGAGAAAGAGGTTGGACTAAGCCACCTATAGAGGTCTCTTCCCACCCCAGTCATGATGTGATTCCATGGGTAGGATATATTTTTGTTACCATGTGAAAAAAAAAATTCTTCACTGGAATGAAACTGCAATTGTTCAGATGGTTTCAGTAAAAAATAGGAGTAAAAAGCACTGTATAGCTAAAAGTTCATTGGTAGTTAAAACTTGAAAACATTGCTGTGTTCAAATCCATGTTTTACCTTTTACTGGATTGTCAGTTCTTGTCAGAGGATCACAGAATCATAGTGGTTTGGGTTGGAAGGAACATTAAAAATCATTTAATTCTGCCCCTGCCACCATGGACAGGAGATGCCACCCACTAAGTCAGGTTGCTCAGGACCCCATCTAGCCTGGCCTTGGAAGAGAATGAAGGGAACTTGCTTTGAACTACACTAAGAGAGTTTTGGTGGTGGAAGCCTGGCGTGGAAAAAGTGACTTTGAATTTCTTAGCAGGATGAGCTCTTGCAAGCAGCCTATCAAGTACATGGTGTTACCTGTGTGTGTGATGTACCACAGCTGGGGGGAATTCCTAGAAGAGCTTGTTTGCTTCTGTGCTTCCCAGCCAACAGTAAACGGGACCAGGATCTCTACTGCTTTTTAAACACATCTGATTTGTTGCTCACCTCCTTTTTGTGTGTTTATTCCCAGAGGTGTTGGCTTTCTAAGTTGGTTGGCTCTGAGAAAGCTGGGGGTATAACAGCTGCAGGATCTGATCTCTCTGGAATGGGTTTCTTATAACACGTGAGAAATGCAGTCTAAAACTTCAGTAGCTTGCAGGGCTTGGCATGAATTAGCTCTTGTGGGTCCCTTCCAACCTGAGGTATTCTGTGATTCTCTTCTGGGCCAAGTTTATCTCAGTGCAGCCACTGAGCATTATTCGTACCCTCTGGGCTGTTCCCTCCTGTAAGCCATGGTTTTGTAATCAAGCCTGGAGAGTATTGATCACTGGAAGGAATAACTTGGCAGGTTTTGAGGGCTCTGTTTGAACTGGAGGTGGCAGCAGTGGGAGCGGGCATTTCTTTTTGTCTGGAGGGGAGAGAAGAAAACTGAAGAATTTTATTCTAAACCATCTTTGGTATTAATGTGTGGTTTAAACAGTGGCTGGGGAGGGGATATAATCTGCAGTTGACTGGTGGTGGGCATAAGAAAAGGACTGGTTGTAGTGTAAGTGAAAAAGATGCTGGCAAGAAGAGCTTCTGAAGTACTATCTGCTGAATAGTAATCCTGGTTACAGGCACCCCCAGTGTAATTAGTGTGTGAGTGGGCTCTGGGGCTGCAGCTGGAGAAGAGAATTTTCTTCTGAATATATTTATCATTGTGAATAAAAACGTGGAGAGGAGGTGGGTTTTTTATTAATGAAAATTGCTGCACATCATCAGCTTTATGCAAATATTGGATAAGAGACATGTCTTGTGCACAATGAGATGTAAAAGCTGCTGGAATAAAACTTGGAAAACATAAAGGCTTTCTGTTCTGTGCAGTGTGGGGAATGCATGGGCCTGACATGATGAAAACATGTTTTTTACAGCTGTCTGTGTTAGACTCCTGGATCCCAGGTTTCTTTTACAGTCAAGACTTTTGGACCCATCTGGAAGTAGTGTGAATTCACTATACCAAAGCCTGCATCCACGCAGAGATCCTGCAGTAACCCTGTACCTTGGGAGTATATAAAATGATGCTTGTTCTGCAGGATTTTCTGGATAAGCCATAGAAACTTTATGTTGATTCCTGTCCCTGGAGATGCAGGGTTGGATTTCTCCATCAGGAAAGAAATCCTGCTACTCCTGCATCGACAAGGAGGAGGTAGACCCTTTCTTCTTTACCCTTTCTTCCCTGACTTTCACATCAGTCATGGCAGAGTCAGGCCCTTGGCCTTTCCCTGCCCAGAAGCTCTAGGGGTGAGTGATGAGGACTCATTTCCAGTGGGACAGAAAAAAGTTCAGGATGGGCTAATTTCCCTCTGTTTCCTCAAACTGTGCTGATGCTCAACCCTATGGCACCATCTCAGTACTTAGTTAACATTCAGGCTGGTGCAGAGCTGGTGAGAGTTGTCTCTGCACTCAGGCTGGACACTGGAGGAGGCTTTCACCAAGCACTGGGGCAGGAGGTAGGGAAGAGTCAGGGTGCAAAATACACAAGAACAGAGGATGGTGAGACAGTCAGTGATTGCTATGAATCATAGTTGGCCTGGTGGAAGGCCCACGTAGGGTGGGTCAGGGTTGGATCCTGGATACTTATGTATGCCTGCAAGGACCTAAACTTGAAATTTAGAGGAAAACTGAAGATTTCCAGAAATTCTGAAACTCAGAAGAACTGCAGCTAACAAATCCTTTTGTGTTTATCCTTAGAGTTTCCCAGGGGCCAACTGCATCAGTGTGAGCCTCCTTCAGCAGCCACAGCAAGAGCTGATACTTGCTGTTGGTGAATTCGATCCCATCTTACTGCTGGAGAGAGCTCCTTTTTCTTGATGTCTGAGGGTGCCTTGAACTCTGAATATTTAAAATTCAGCATGAAATGAGGCTGGTCTTTTTAAGTGCAAGAAAGTTGTTGCTGACAAGTTTGCAACAATGTGTAAACAAACAAGAGACGATAGGGAGCAAGAAATGTGTCTGTGGTTATAAAAGTAAAAGTAAATATTAGGCTTAGAGAGAACCAGAATGGTGTTGCAATCAGTTCTCCAGGCTGTTGGTGCCTACCATTTCATGAGGCTTTCCTGCTGTGCCTTTGTACAGAGGCTTTTCAGGTTGAACCTGACCCTAACACTGGTCAAGACCAAGGAAACACAAAGACCAGAGATGAGCGGATCACCAGAAGTGAGCCTGTGAGACCAGCAGCATTACAGAGAAACCACATGCAGGATTCACCCATTCAGACCCTCTCTCTCTAATAAGGATGCTGATAGAAAAAGTATTTAACTCTCTGTGGTAATTAGAAAAGGGAATGGTGAGACTTAGTTGCCATTCAAGAGAAGAGAGGCAGCCAGGGCAGAGAAGTGTGCTAGTACTTGTCTGCTGGGGCTTGGCTACAGCCTGGGCTTGAAAGCTGGAAGGAGGAAAAAAGGAGCTAGGTGAAGGGAGACTTTCAGAAATTTCTTCAGAGCAGCCTGTCTTGGGCAGATAGAATGTCTTTGGTGCACTGTAAGACCAAACACAGACATGTTGCTGAGTTGAACCTGCAACAGAGATGCCCATGATGTCATTTGCCTTTTACATAATGTGGACTTAAGAACAAATATAACTTGGAGGCAGAATGAGGACTATGCAGCTTGGTGAGCAGTTAAATTTTATTTCTATTTTTTGAAACCTCTGTAAGGACTGCTGTAAAATCTTGGTCATCACCTTGGAGTTTTTGGTATAAACATGAATTAATGAGTAGCAAACAAGAGGGCAAAATGAAAATGTGTGAACCATTAGAACAGCTTTGGAAGAGAGAGCTGTCTCCTGGGTCTCACTAGCAGGTTCTCCTGGAGTACAAGGCTATTTGCACCAGGGCTGCTCAGCAGCTGAGCCCTCAGGACAGACTCACAGACACCACAGTGCAGCTGCAAATCTGATGTGGAGAGTATCTTCCATGTTTTTGAGAATAATGGGCTAGTTGCATTGGTATAATCCAGCTGTTTCCTGCATTTGTGCTGCAAGCCAGTCATCCTTCACAGGTGAATGACCAGAACTAAATGGTCATCACCTGCATGGGAGCATTTTAAATGTTTTGTATTTTGCAGCATTTCACATTAGCTGGAATAAATTCAATCTTCAGGTGGAATATATTCCCAGTGGAGAGTGTAGTTTCATCAAAATGGAAATGTTCACCTGATACCTGCTGATTTTTATGGATCTCTAACTGGAAGATCTCTTTTCTTCCATTGAAATGCCTTAAGTGTTTCCTTTAGACTTACGTCTGCAAAGAGGTTATTGTATTCCCTTTGGTGTAATACAATATTCAAACTTGAGTGAGTGGAAAAGATGCAAATGGAAAGTGCCAGAAAGAGCAGAGAGAGACTTTGTTCTGTAAGAAAGGGGTTGAAGTTTCATGTCAGAGGCACTACTGGCAATGTTTGTGCTGATTAATAATACATTTTTGTGGGGGAATTTATTGTAAATAAAATGTAACTCAGCTGTGATGTTTAATCTTAAGGTATGGTGTATTTAGGGGTTTTATCAATAAGAATTTGGAGCAATTGTGAGATTACATAGTCTGATCTCATAGACTCCTGGAATTCTCTTCTAAATTTTGTATATTATTCCCTTAAACTGACACTTGATACATTGTGTTGGAGCTTGAACAGATAGAGGTGGACTATAATGTGAGATAAACCATGGGCACAGAGGAAGAGAATGAATGAATGCAAGAGGTGAGCAAGGTGATGCATTTGAAGGCCAGTGCTTTTCTAAGGCACAGAGGAGGAACCTGGCCTGTGTCCCAGAGCTCCATCTACCTCTCTCTTCCTTTCCGTAGTGTGGAGGGGATGAGTGGAGGGCCCCAAACCTCCTGCCATGAAGGTGGGGTGCAGAAGGTGCCATTGCTGGTGACTGCCTTCCCACAGCCTCCAGCTCTCAGAGGCCAAGCAGCATTTCTCTGGACCACCAGGAAGCAGGCATGGCCTGGTGCTTGGGACCTGACGTGCCAAAGGGACAATCTGCAGTCAGCCCCAAGCAATTAGTTTTGAAGAGACGCTGTTGTTTTGTAAAGATGCCAGGCTCTGGATGGAGTCAGGATGTGGATTTATTTATTCAAATTAATTCACTTGCTGGCAAACAGGATAATTCCCTTTCCAGGCGCTGCTGCAGGCACTGACCGTGGTGCCACTGCTCAGCACTAAGGTAAACCAAACCCCTTCGGGGGACCCTGTGTAAGCCCCCAAAAATCTCGCTTGACAAGACACTTAAAAGGGTTTAGTTGTTCATGTACTCTGAATTAGACACATGGGAGAAATACCAATGATATTCCCAAGAGGTCAAAACAACAGAAAGAACTCTACTGGCAACTTTAGAAAAATCAAAGAACTTCGACAAAAGATTTAGAGCAGCATTCAGTCAACATAAAACACTTCTCAAAGCATTAAGTTAGCCCATTCAACTAGCAAAACTCTAAACCTGATTTTAAGTTTTCAAAATCCCAAGAAGAGAGAAAGTGAGAAAGACAGAAAAGATATAGAAAAGAACAAACATAACTACCACTCCTGGTTCCAGCGGTGTTCAGCTGATAGAAATTCTAAGAGGAGGTAGGGTCAAGATGTGCTCGCCTCATGTCTCAGGTTAAATACCCTTTGGCTTTCCTGGGCTCATCCCTTAGGTGGGACTCCCAGTCATTTGGCCTCTCAAGAGCTGGGCTAGGGGCTCCAGAGGTGGGTGTGGAGTGTTGCCTCTGGTGTGCCAGGGATTGTCAGCCACTGCAGAGCTGGGATACAGGCTGGGGGTGTGGGGTGTGTGGGGCAGGGCAGGCCTTGGCTCTGGTGAGGTGATGCCCTGCCCCTTCCCCCCAACACCTGCCCGAAATATTTCGAGCCAGCAATGCTTCCAGCCTCTCACACCCTGAGGTGCTGCCCTCCCCTTGGCAGGCACACATGAACAACCGTGTAGAGTGGGGTTGCAGACAGCTGGCCCTGTGCTGTCCCACCACGGCACAGCAAGGGCTGCATGTGGGATGTGTCCAGCCCCAGTTGTGTCCCAGGCAGACAGTGTAAGGCTGGGATAAAAACTGCCTCCTTTACCAGCTGTATATATTTGTATGCAATCTTCTTTCTGCTCATAATTTTTCTACACCTTGACTTAGCAATTTCTGACTTTCATCTTTCTCCAAAATTCAGTTCTTTTGACTTGAATGGAGCAGAGGAATGAATAACCTGAGGAAAGATGGAATGATTTCATGTCTAAGGGAGCTGAATGCTTTGTTCAATATATTCATAACAAACTAAAAAGGGGAATGATCAATGGCAGTAAGCTTTTGGGGGCAGTAAAAAAATCAGACCATGTGTGAAGAATTCAAAAAGGATCTTTGGAGGCATAATGACTAGGCAGAAAACCATGAGATTCCAGTATTTGTAATTGTACAGGGATATATGTGGTGAAAACTAGTCCTAACGTCATGTACAAAATATTTGGCTCTGAGCTGACCATTGCCATTCAGGTGAGATTTACCTGGGCTGTGACAGCTTGTCAAGACATTGTCTTGGTTGCTCAACAGTGGTCAAAAAAATAAGTCAAGGTGCCCAGGGATTAGTAGGAAGAGGACAGACCAGCAAATTCTAGGACTCTGAGCAGTCTCAGGCAATCAGGATAACAACCGATTCAGGATCTGGAAAACTCCAGTCAAATGTGTCATGTGAGCATTTAAGTAATGGTAAGCAGGTGTTATTCATAAGGGTATGGCTATACTGGAGTACAGGCAGAGCAAATTTATACCCTAAACCCATTAGACACTTACCTGTAAGCATCACTGCTGGAGTTATGCACAGCAGAAAATTCAGTGATGCAATGTAAATTTTTACTGGCTCAAATTCAAGACTGAGTACATTATTCGTTAGAAGCAAAGGTACTACTGAATTATTCCGGGGGCTTGCTGAACAAGTGTTGAAAATCCAGCAACACCACACTAACTTAAGTGGGTTTTTTTTAATTATACCACAGCCTGCAAAGCCAGGGCCCTCTAGCTGTTGCAGCTTTCTCTATAGGCTTGGTAGCCTAAAACAAATACTTGATGCTCAAAATATGCATATGAGACATCAATGGGTTTTCTTGATCAATGGCTTCATGATAATGTGTTGCAGCTTGTTTGCACATTTCCAGCAGCTTGGGGAGGATGTCTAAAAGTGCCGTGGCAGGTGCTGATAGCTGAGATGGCAGCAGGATCACCCTGCTCTGGCTGTTCTGTGTATTTATGGAGGAAAAAATGTCTCAATCCTCTCCTCCTGAGAAGGTTAAGACACCAAGACAGTCTCCCTGCTCACACACACGGTTCTCCCTCCTAGTTGCATCCTGGGCAGAGTGAGCCCAGTGGGTGCTGCCAGCAGATGCAGATGTTGCTGCACAGCAGTAAGGAACTCTCATTTCCAGAGATTGTAAGATATGTCTGGTGTTTGTTAAAGGCTGAGCATTATTTACCCTGCAAATGAGATTTATAGAATTTTAAAGAGAAACTCTATGCCTTTGGGGGAAAAGAGATTTTATGTGCTCTTTTCAGGGTTACTGAATTTTTAAAGCCTTCCTTAGAGAGTGGGTCACATTTTCACCTGGCATAAATATTGTGCAGTTAATGTGAAGCATATACTGGCCTTTTGCCAAGTGAACACCTGACTTTTTATGTAACTTCCTAAAATCCATTGTAAAAATATTTTCTTGTTTTTCTCAATGCAAGGATTTTCTTGCTAGGGGGGAAGGTAACTGTCCAGTTATGCACACAACATTGACTGAAAGACAACATAAATAATGAAAACAGGTTTAAAATGTGTGTCTGCTTTCTCAGAAGCCTTGGCATGTTGTCTAACTGCATAAATACACAACTTTGGGTCAGGTTTCTGGCTGTTTGAACTGGTGGTTGATGTACAAGGTATTCCCTTTCCCAGTATTTAGAAGCATTAGAGTGCAAGCTGTCAAACTTGGAAATGGAGTTAGTGGGAAGAGAGCTGGTGAGATGGTCAGACATAAATGGTATCTTTGGGAAAATCACTGCTGGCTGAGGAAATGTCATTTGTAGAACAAGACAAAACATTGTACCTTATTAATTTAACTGAACAGGGAAATAAAAGCACCCGTTTTATGCTTTTTTGTTTTTCCTTTCTGTGTGATACAGTGATAGCACTACAGACTTCTGGCGCTACTAGTTCTGCTTCCCAGAGTGAAGCCCCTCCTGCTATTAATGGGTGCCATCCAGCTTGCTGAAAAAAGCCACAGCAAAAGTCTGATTAAATTCTGTTGATTTCATTAAAGACCTCTGTCGACCTGCACTGTCCTATTCCTGATAGGTGATGGGCATCACGCAGGAAGACCCCTGCGCCTGCAGAAGCCTGCAGGGATTTCTGTGTCACTGTCAGCTGGGTTGAGGCCAGCACAGGTAATTGGCCTTTCTCATACTGATAAGGTGCTGCAGTTATCTCTGGCACGGTCTGAATGAACAGTGCTAAGTCTGTACTTTTTAACTGAATCTCCAATGACTCTGTCAACAGCCATCTTTTAGGGCTCCTCAGCATATTGCTCATGTCCACCTGACAGCTCTTAGACATTCACTTAAAGATCTCATTGCTGAGCTTTTCAGGGGCCTCTTGCCCAGCAGGACCTTGGCCATTTTGGGAAGACCTTCTCAAAAGGACCTGTAATTTTGTAATTTTATTTTCTCTCTTAAATGCCCTTATATTCATTGATTCAAATCTTCAACTCTGAGCTAAGTGCATTATACCCTAAAACCATTCCAAATAGCCAAAATAATTTTCTCTACTTCATTTTAAGTTTCCCTGGCTAGCTGTGTCACATGGGTTCTCAACTGGTTGTTAAATAGCAAAGCAAAAATTGTTTTTATGCCTGTAGGTTAAATACAGGCTAAACACATCTCACAAATGAAATTTCCAAATTAAGCATGGATATACCTAATCCATTCTGATTTGGCTTTTCTGTGGTTACCCATACAGATAAGAATTCCTATTAACTAGTCTGATTTATCTCTCTTTCCAACCCCTTTCAGATTAAATAATAATTTTTTTTCTATTATGACAGTATTATGCCATTAAAAATTACGGGCAAACATTAGATTTAATCACCTCAATGTTTCAGAGGCAAAGTTTGATTGATGGACTCCCAGGACAGCTTCTCCAAATAAGTTTTCACCTATCTTAACACAACATACTGTCATGACACATTTTTGTTAGGCAGGTAGCAGTTATTTGGATTTTAAAAAGTGCTCTTGAACTTCTTATCTTCAGTTTTAACTTCTAGATCTGAGTCTGGATGTCCAGCATTTTACTTGTCAAAGCAATTAATTCTATCATCCTGAAAGGTCACATCTGGTTTAGTTTAGCCTTTTGCTTTTGGTAGTTCAGTCTGCCTAACTTCTATAAGTAGAAACCATCCTTCATGTTGGTGATCTAATCAACTGATTTAATGCTTGAACCATGTCTGCTATAAATTATTTCCTTAAATTTAACTTTTTAACTCCCTAGCCTGTTAAATAACAGTCATCTGGTTGGTTGAGGTGAACTGTAGTGAGTCAGAAGGTCTCTTAGGTATGAATCATCATTACATCAAGTAGTACTGACAGCAAAGTAATACTGCCTATAATTTAAAACTTGAGAACAATTTACACTGGAAACCACACTGACCTATTAAATTTGTCAAATAAAGCTACAGGACTGCCAGAGGCAGACAAAGCAATAAATGAGCCAATAACACCTTTGATCAATGCTTTGTGCTTTTTCAAGGAAGATCCTTTTCAAGCTCATATTGCTATTACTAAAAAATGTTTGTCTATCTTTCTGTTGCAAGAGTTTTAGAAATTGAGGGTAGAATTAGACTCATGGTGTCTAGCCACATCAAACCCCTGGCCCCCCATATTTAGTGGAGGAAGGGAGACCTCTCTAGAGATGAGCTATTACACCCACACAAATCCCTGTGTTAGGATGGGCTCATGCTTTTCTTTTGGAACAGCTAAATGTTTAGAATCACACAGAAAAACATTTTACTGATGCCCACTTCAAATGGATTCAGTTATCATTTGAATTCTGTTAAGGTTAAGAAGCTTAGATTCTCTCTTTCAGATACGTATCTGGCATAAATATTTTATTGACTCCAATCATATTTTTATGGGTCCCCACAAAAAAAGTCTCCATTTTATTTGTCAGACTTTTACAGGAAAATGGATGGACTCTGAAAGTCCATACCAGTACTTTCTCTTCTATCTTTTTCCTGTAAAGTTAGTTTGCTTAGTAACATAAATCCAGCTGCTCAGATTGGGAAATATGTAGAGGTGGGTCCTTCTAGGAGCTCTAAAAATATTAAAATTAATACATAAGTCCCTAATGATCTGCTTTAGGATCTGATTTGCTAGGCAAGGATGTAAACCCTAAATCTCTCTGTGTAAGTTGGAAATGCTTACCCTGGATGGAGGATAGAGCCTTTGCTTTTTTGTAAACATGGGCTGCCAGAACTTGTCAGTTCAGCACCAGGAACCAGCCACTAGCACAACTGGGAAAGGTGAAGGAGACTAATTAATGTATGGCTCACCTGATTGCTCACTTGATCAAAGATCATCAATCACCCTTATTAATGTGATGGCCACAACTCACATCTGTAACCTAAATAGGTTTGTGCCCTTGTTGGGGCAGCAGAGGGATGTCTGACGACCCACGGCTGCCCTGCTTGAAATAGGAGTAGCAGAAGGCAGGAATTGTCATCTGTACAGAGGGGATGTGACACAATGAGGGGGCCCAAGCACAACACAGATTTTGTCAAGCACCTGGTGCCTCAGCTGCTGTCCTTGCTAGGGGAGCTCTTCCACTCTCTCCTTGTGCAGAGCATTAACATCATAACACACATGGTGAAGCATCGCCGCAGGAAGAGGTTTAGGAAGGAGATGAGGTGAGGTGCCTGTAAATACAGGTGAGTGTTTTTCCCTGGGCAGATGGACTGCAGTTAATGACAGTCCAGGTCCTTCCATGAACAAAAGCATTTATATATGAAAATGAAATGGTGAAAGAAGAAACAAACATGCTAAAGTGATTGCAGAAACCTTACACTGGTGTTTAGCACTGGAAAGTTATTTCATGGGTTAGCAAGCATAGTCCCGGAAGTGATGTTCTTGCTAAGGGGTGCTTACAGCTTCCTCTGTGACCTGATAGAACCTATCAGATGGCCAGTTTGAATATGGACAATTCTTTAAGCCACTTAAAATTGTGACCACCTCTGTGATGCACACTTAAGAATAGAAACTCCCCCCCACAGTTCTCTCTCTCGTTTCCAGTGTTGGGACAGGTGGCTGCGGGCCCCGTGTGGGGGCCAG
>NW_008246058.1:3440963-3446028 GCF_000691975.1 Corvus brachyrhynchos
GTTGTAATTTCATGAAGATATGGGGGGTGGAGTGTTCAACTCGTGAGCAAAAGCACCTGTGCTGAGATAGGCAGATGCTGAAGCAGCTGTAATATCATGAGAAGTTTGAACAGGGAGAGATGGAAGCGATGAGGACTTTTGCTCCAAATGGGAAAGGAGAAAACCTCTGTTCCTAGAGATGCTCCCAGAGATTTCTTAGAGATGAAATGCTCCCAGAGATGGGTAAAGAGAACTTTTGTTTCTGAACGGCTCAACCTTAAAATTGTACCCCAAAAACCTTCAAGAGTGGACCCTTGAAAGCAGCTGTGGGAAAAGCTGCAAGTTGGGGGCAGGGACTCACATGCGGGCGGAGAGACTCCTCTTCCCTAAATGGACTGAACAAAGTTATTTGGAAGTGGGCGGCTGTCTCGTTGGGATAATGTTTTCATAGCATGGGCAAGAGAGACTCCTCTTCCCTAAATGGACTGAACAAGGTTATTATGGAAGTGGTAAACAGACTGAACATCTGAAGGGTTGTCTTTTTACATTGTCACTGGGAGAAGAGAGAAAGGTGGGGGGAGGAGAAGAGTTGTGAAGGTGTGGTATGATTTATTTTCTTCTTTTAGGTCTCTTAATAAACTTCTTTATATTCTTTCAAGATTGGTGCCTGCTTTGCAGTTCTCCTAATTCTTATCTCACAGAAGGTAAACAGTAATGAGTATTTTGGACCAAACCACTACATCACCAGGTGTCCTGTGGTGGCAGAGGGAAGCCAGATGTTTCCTGCAGGAGTAGCAAGTACCAGCTACTTTCAACAACCCAAATGCCTGTCAAGTGTTCTGATACGCTGTGCTAGAAGCCAGAAGGAGCAGTGCACTGGAAAATGAATAGAGCAATGAGTTTCTGATGGGGCAGTCAACAAGTGTTATGGGCATCATTTTATCCTAGTGTAAGAAAGAAATTTTTTACAGTGAGAACAATCAGTCACTGAAACAACCTCCTCAGGGATGTGGCAAAGTCCCCATCACTGGAGGTTTTCAAGGTGTGATAGGATATGGTGCTATGTGTCTTGGTTTTGGAGACAAAACTTCAGGAGGAAACACTCCAGAATGAGTGTCTCCTCCAAAGGGAAAAGGGCTTCCCCTTTCCCTCCACCAATAAGACAAGTGAAAGTGGAAAAAAACAAACTGTTTATTAACACACAAACAAAACAGGGTAGAACAGGATTAAAAAACCCCTCAAAATACAACGAATTCCCACAAAGGGAACAGACACGCAGGCTCGGACCAGCTGGGGCCACCCCGCGGGCCAGCTGGGGCCACCCCTGCAGGCTCCGCAGACTGGCGAGGAGGGAAGGGAGGCAGTGAGGCTGCAGGCTCCGCAGACCGGCGGGGAGGGAAGGGAGGCCGTAAGGCAAGGGGAGGGAAAGGGAAAAAGAACAAGAAAAAAACCAACAGAACCTTTTCCCAGCTAGCTGGAACACACAGGAAACCCAGAAAAACAGCACAGAGCTCCCAGCGCTCCCTCCCGAGCCCCACTGAGCTCCCCAAGCCCCCGAGCCGCTGGGCTGAGCCGCCGAACCGCCCCGCACTCGGGTCCTGCGGCTCCGGCCCCGCCCCCGGGTCCATCCTGAAGGCACAGCGTCCTTGGGCATTGAGCGGATGGTTAAGGAATGAAGGGACTTCATAACATCACCGCAGGACACTAGCTAATTTCATCCAGGCTCCCCTTTCCACAGAAGGTTGCCTCAGGTGACCTTTCAAGGTTCCCTTCCTGACCTGGTCTATGATTCTAAAAGTGGAAGCCCTAGTGACATGGGCCTGGATTTGGGTATGTAAGAGCCATCAATTTGTTCTTGGGATCCAACTGTGTGTTATACTGATCAAACTTATCTGAGGAATTTGCACTAAACTTTCTTAGGGCACAGTTGCTGCTGAAGGATGCCAGGAAGAGACATTCTGCTTCAACATTTGATTGCCCATACCAGAATGTGCCAGAGCAACTCTACTTGGGCAGGACAAGGTGAGTCAAGAGTAAATACATTGCTGTTGTTCCTGTGCAGGAGTAATTTCTACCTCATTTGATAGAAAGCCAAGCAGCACAAATCTTACCTGCTTCCATCATTTTCCACACTTCAATTTTGCACTCTTGAAATTCAAATTTCATTTGGTTGCTTCACAATACCAGGTTAACACAACATTAATGAAATCAGAAGCATTTTTTCCCTCTGAAGCCTCATGCATTGATTAGTTGGGAGGTGGCAGAAGAAGAAACAAATGTTTGTATATCCCATTCCAAGCAGCTAAAGCAGTGTGCAGGTTGCTGATTTTCATTCCAAACACATCCTAGTGATGCATTCCACACTGGGGATAGCACAGCGTGAAGGAGAGGTGTTCAGGATAAAGATCAGCAGTGCTATTCCTCAGTCTTGTATTTGTGAGCTAGTGAGACTACAGAGTCATCACTACAAAACTCCACTTACTGCACCAGTGTCACTGAACATGTGTTGCTTCAATCTATATAGGGAACTGGAAAACATCAGGAGAGGCTTTAACCAGTCCCAGGATTGTTGTGATTCTCCTTGCTGAGCCCTTCCTCACTGGGTCTCACAGCAGCCACTCTAAGTACAGATTGTCTGCAGCATCAAGGCACTGCAAGTAAAGGGCCAGGGCAAGCTTGGGAACTCACTGGAGACCTGAAAAGTAGAGTGATTTCCTGAGCTCACCCAGACCAAGAGATGCTTCTGAGCACACCCAGGCCCAGGAGTATCCTCATTCCCATAAACACTTGTACAGGATTTAACCAACACTTCACCTGATGTCAGAGTTTCATCCCTCATGGTTTTCCACCATTATGGCTCCTTTCTTCCCTGGCTTTATATTTTCCATTCCTTGTAATGTACTTAGCTCCTTTTGATAGCCCACTATCTTTCTTCTAATTTATAAATATTTTGATAACAAAACCAAACCTGGAACACAAGCTAGGATGCAGATATTTTCCTTTTGTTAATAAAGATCCAGACAATCCCAAACCATTTTGGGGCTGACTCATTTGCTACCCTTGCAGCATTTGATGGACTGCCAAGCATCCATAGCATCCAACTTCTAATTGTTGAGTTTGTAAGCATGTTTAATATGGAAAATCTGCCAGCTCCAGACTGCTAACAGACTTCAACATGGGCCATAGTTTGGAAACTGCTGCAATGCAAAATAAGAGCAGTAACTGTGTGACACTGTTTGGCAGATGGTGACACTGTCATTCAGTTGTGGCAGAAATGGAGCCTGCCATATGCATCCATACCGTCCTGTTGCAGGTTGACCATGACAGGGAAAGAAGTGGATTTGCCTGTGCAGCTGATGTAGAAGTGCTTCTTCTCTGTGTATACTGGGACTGTATAGTTACCTCCAATGAACCCAAACAGTATGTCCTAGTGACCCCGGCACTGTGTTCCACCAAGAAAGCTGGAGATACCTGCTTTGAAAGGAGGGAAAGTTTTCCCAAGACAGACCCATGTCTCTTTATCCCACTGAAACCTGCTGCAACTCTAGGAGCAGACTGGGCAAGGATGATCACTTTCCCCCAAAATGGAAGGATTTGATCTAATCTAGGGGAGGGGAAAACATGTCCTCCATTCCTTGATCAGGCTTTGTGGGTGACCTTCAACAGCTGTTTTCAGCTCTGTGCCTCAAGTGCCAACTTCTAGAAAGAGGTAATGGCACCGACCCACTTGTCCCACGTGGGTCAGAAATATCCAGACAGGCTGGGTAAGCACCAACAGTGCTTGTGGGTGGGAAAGTTGCCAATCACTGGTTTCTGGTGGCTTCCATTCAGTAGCAGGGGAACAGCTCTTGTGTGATGGAGAATTGAGACTCTGTCTAATGGAGAATAATGGCAACTTCTGAAAGTTTTGTTCAAAATCAGGCTGAGAGCAAATGATCTGGTTTATGATTACTCATATGGGCTTGGTTAAGAGATGAGGAGAGCTGTGGCTTCCTCTCCTCCTGTACAGAGCAATGACAAAGCATCAAATGACTGTGAGAAGTGTCAGTGCAGGCTGGAAGTAATGAGCTGCATCAGCAGGATGCAATTGGAAGGGGCAGGGGCCAAGAAACCTTTGCAAGGTGAGCGGATGAGTAGCAGTAGTCTCCATATAGATGTTGCTGTTTTTCTCACAAAAATGCCTAAAATGCTTAAGAGGTTAATCAGAAATTTGTGAAGGGATGCCTGGCAGCTGGCCAGTGCTTTATGAAAGACAGCAGCTTCCTTAAAATAAATGAGGCTGTTAACTAATCATTGGGTTCTTGGCATATAGTTATCAACATGCATAGGCAAATGAGCAAATGAATAATTTTATTAGCTTATTCACAGTGGTTTATACTCAATGAATGCTAATTTAAGTGTCAGTAAAAATGTGAGGTTAATTCTGGCATATCTAATTATAACATAAATAGGTTTTACTTCTCACTATTGAGATACTCAGTTAAAATCTAAAGTGAATAAAATGACTGTGAAAGCCTCCAGTACCCTGCAGAGTCTGCAGGCCTCATACTTGAGGTGGAGGGCACTGTTTTATGCCCCACCTGCCCTGCCGAGGCAAGCAGAGACAGGTATGGGGTGGGAGGTGAGCTGGCAGCTCTCAGGAATGACATTTCCTCCCTGGTTTGCATCAGGGATTTGGTGCCGATGCAGCTCTGTGTGTGCAGCCAAGCTGTGCTGGCACTGTATGAAAACACGCCAAAGTAGAGGTGCAGCTGCAGAGCTCATAGTGTGAGTAAGTGGGATATGAGGAAGAGGAGGAATGGAAAGTTGCTGATATTTCCAGGCTACAAATGAGATATGAAGAGGGATAAAATTGTTTTGCTTAAGTCATGCAAGGCAGTACTACTGGAGCACTTAGCTTCTGCCTCCTGCACCCCAGCCCAGCATCTCACATGGGTCCTGCCTCTCAGCTTCCCCTGGCTCAGTCCTATGGCAGGGGAAGTCCTCTTTCCTCTTTTTTTCCTTTTTTATATGGCCATATTTTTATATGGGCATATTTTCCCATATTATGGCATCCAAAATATTTTTGTGTTATTTTTTTTTCTCT
>NW_008246058.1:3446099-3495314 GCF_000691975.1 Corvus brachyrhynchos
GTGGTTACTCATGAATAAAGAGCTGCAGAAAGTAATTACAGTAAATAAATGCTGATTACAGTGTCAGACTGAAGCGGTGAATTGTGAGGGTGACAGTTAACTCTCTGATTCATCTGCATTATTTTTGGTTTGTGAATATTTTAAAAAATCCATAGCTCATCAGTAGGAATCTGTGAGTCAGGACCCAAGGCTTTTCCACAGAACATGATACAGTGAAGAAGTTACAGGCAGAGATCAATGAGTGAAACTCAGGGGACTTGTGTAGTCCCATGGAGAACCTGGGAGGCTACTGCTGGATGGGGGGGTCCGTGCCACCGGTGTGCAGTGCTGCAAACCTACAGCCTGTTATTAGAAATAAGTCTGCAGTTGGAGTTCAAGAATTTTTTAACAATATGTAACTTCTCCTTTGGGGTCATGTGAAAGACAATATGAGCATAAGCACCTAGGAGCTGTCCTTGAGGAACAGCCTGCTTGAGAAACTTAGTTTGTAGATGCTTTTACCGAAATCCCCCTCTGCCTTCCCCATACAAATCAGGATTTCAGCCTTCCTGTATTGACTTCAGCTGCTAAACGTGTGTTAGTCTTACAAGAGCACCATGAAGAGTTTAGCAAATATCACAAATTAAATGCTCAGTTTTATGCCAAAAATTAATATCTCCATAAATGAAGAAATGATCCCAGATTGACTGGAAATAAATAAAACCAGCAAATAGTAAACCAGCAAATAGTGTCCAACAGCAAATAGTAGAACAAAAACATATCTTGTCAGCTTTGTGCAGCAGCCAAGATATTCTTGAAAAAAAGAAGAGTAGAAAACAATAGATGATTACACTGTTTATTCTTTTACCATAACAGGTGCACATGAGGAAGGGGTACAAAGAAAATGCTTTTTACAAACCCACTACCTGCAACATCAAATCAACCAATGTTGTTAAGAAAAAGAATGGACTTGAATGTTTGAAAGGCAGCAAATGTCTGAGTGTGAAAAGGACAGAGATAGCTGGTCTGTTTTCAGAATCTCTGAGGCAACAGTGATTTTAGAATTGGATATTTCTTTTGATTTGTAACTGTTCTGTCTCAGATGAGTCATATCATGGTTATCCATTCTCTTTGCTGTGTTTTATGGTGGTAGCATGTTCCTTAACTCTGAGACTCAGATTTACTGAATGATCTACAAGTAATGCCTCCTAAATCTGGAAGAGGATGAGCAAAACCTGTCCAGTAGAGATTGGAAAAATAATTGAATTTTACCAAGTTGAAACGAGCTTTTCTGGAGCAGAACTTTGGCCTGTATTGAGCTAACTCTGATTTCTTTGAACTCAGTAGGAATACAAAGCCTGTGTAGGGCACTTTTAAGAGTCTCAATGAGTTTATTTTCATAGTATCCTGAGAATACTGCTGTAGTCAGATGCCTCTGGCCTGAATTCATGTTTTCTCAAATGCTTTTATGTGGCTCAAGGTAAGGTGTCTGACATTGTCTGTTGAAGAGGAGGTGTGAGTTGGCAGATGCTGTTTCTTTGCAGACTGTGGTGCCAGAGGCCTTGGGGTGGGGAACAGCTCACCCTAGCAGAGAGCAAGGGAAAAAGCTGCCATCAGCAGAAAGCTTTAAGCAACAAAAGTATTTCAGAGTTGTTAGATGTCCTGTGGCATTCACCCAGCCATTAATCAGTACCACAGAAATGCACACACCTACTTATGTGCTTGTTGGCAAAGCTGAATTTGCTTAATATGATTCAGCCTCTTCTTAGGGCATAGAAATCACTTTGCAACTTAGTTCTATAAATACTGTACTCATACAGAAACTGTCCCCATGTTTTACTGCCTACACCTCACTCACATGTATAGCTCTATCCTCTACTTTCTGCTCCCTATAAACAGTTCCATAGGATCCCAAAAGGTAGATTCAACACATCACTGGAAACCCTCTCACTGACTGCAGTGTGTTTTGATGTGGGTTGTAGGTGAGTGATAGAGAAGATACAAAGTCAGGTTGTTAGAAAAAAACCCCAGGATTTCTTGTTGTATCTTTGCTACTGTGCAGTTGTATGGGATTTGTTTCAAGTCAGCAGTGAAAACACCAGTTTTCAGAACAGTTTCAGGGAAGAGTGATCTTCCACAGCTGACCTGTTACTTCTTGTTTCAGAACAGTAAAGTAACCAGATTCCGCAAAGGACACTTGCATATAAATGCTAATTTACCACAGGTCTGCTAGTGATCTCTCAAAAATGAAATACATGCAGTGTCTGCCTCTACTGAGAGGGGAAAGATATGTCTGATATTTGCAGTAAATCAATAATCTTCTTTCTGTCTCTCTATACTTTTGTTTATTCAACTGTAAAACAGAATTTAAAAATTCTTGCCCAGCGAGCCTATTTTAAACACTAATATCTGCAGAAATGTGTTCTGAACTCTGAACAGGAAGTATTTCTTATGCTAAGTGAAGAGGAACACTGAATTTCAACTTCAGGTTTCATTTTTTTCATCAATTCACCACAGCAGCAAAATTTGACAGTCTTACATAAACAAATTTTCTTTTTGGATTTAAATAATGAAAATAATGGCTAAAGGAACCAATAAACAATTACTACACTGTTTCCTTGCACTATATAGAAAATTTTGAGTAAAATTGTGATGGAATAAATTTCTTTGCTAATGGCAAGGTATTAATAAGGAATACACATTTTTAATGAGGAACTCAGTGGAGATGATAGGCATGTTGTTCCTCTGTGCAGAGCACCAGAGCTGCCATGGCTGATGTTGGCTTCAGAGCTGGCTGCTGTGTGTTGTGCTGATGTGCCACCTGTAATTTTGTGTATATTGTGATTACTGCATGTCTGTATCTGAGCAAGTTTTCTAGACCCACTTTACAGTCCATGGGGGAAAACTGACAGTCTCAGAATTTTCTTCATGTCATTCTATAGTTTTAGAATTAAACTACATTTAGAAATACTTAGAACGAAACATATTTAGAATATGTTGTTTGGACAAAGGTGCCTGTTTCCTTCCATTTAACATAAAGACAGTCCATGCTAACCAGCTAAGAAAGAGAGATAGAACACTCAGTGAAGTGAGTCTCCTGTTGTGCTGATTTTGGCTGGGATGGAGTTAATTTTCTCCACAGCAGCTGTATCAGGCTGTGTTTTGGATTTGTGCTGGAAACAGTTGATGAAGCACTGATGTTTCCATTATTCCTGAGCACTGCTGACACAGAGTCAAGGCCTTTTCTGCTCCTCACCCCACCAGTGAGGCGGCTGGGGGTGCACAAAGAGTTGGGAGGGGACACAGCCAGAACAGCTGACCTTAGCACTGGTGGCCCCTTTCTGCCATTCAGCTCCAGACAGGGCATGGGCTCCTGGGCCTGGTGCCACATATGGAGGCCAATATGGATTTGGTAAACTGAGATGAAAGAAAATTGTATACTAAAGGCTTGCCCTCCATTCTCACCATGGATTCATGGATGGGGGATTCAGTAGTTAGCAAAGACAGAAAGTTGTGAAGTCCACTGCCAATAAGTTATTCAGAAAGGGCATATGCTTCCTTGAAACATACATTTTAAAATACTACCTGGAATAGTTTACTTTTTTCCCAATCATTTACCTACAAGATAAATATTCATGATGATTTCATTGCATGTCATTGATAATGTCACTTGCTGATGTGGGCTACATTATCAGTCTTGGGAAACTTATTTTCCATTAGGAAGAGTAAATAGATCAAATCATGATTAGGTTAAAAATGTTGCTGGTTTAAGGCCTTTCTTGTCAGTTTAATGTCATTCCTTTGAGACCTTTGCAAATCAAAATATTGATACCATGATCTGAATAGTCAGAGTATTTTTTCTGACTGGCATGTACACTTTTGCTCTTCTGACATCTCTTATTCTCTTGATTCTCTACATTAATTAATCCTGTCTGTCAAAAACTCCCCACAAATCTCTTGGTGTGGTCTATGTCCAAAGCCATGTATTTCCTTGTAATGTTGGGGCAGTTATGATGGTGAGAGCTCAGACAGGCGGCTGCACTCTGCTCCTTCCGGCTCTCTCGGGAATCTTGAGGAGGACTCTTCAGTGGCGTGTGTTGCCTCTGCAGATCTCAGCCTTCAAACGAAAGTTTACAACATGCTGAGGAGTATTTCTAACAGCTGTAACTTTTGTTCTCTGACACCCAACAGATGTCAGCACATTTTAATGCTTTGCTGTCAAAGAACTATCGATCTCACTATGGCATGCTTAGAAATGTGCTTTCTTTATCCAGTGTAAAGAAACCGGTTCTTTAATGCAGTTTCCCATATTCAAATGCATTCTTTTAAATTCTGTCCATTTTACCAAGTAGTCCAGATCACTTTGCAAAGTAAGACATTCTCTTGCTTGCTTGCTAGTTGCCTGATCTTGTTATCTGCTGCATATTTTACCAGCAAAACGCATGTGTCGCAGTCAAAGCATTTATTTAATGCTGGCTCAGAGTCTGATCTGCAGGAGCCTGCAACAAACAAGTCCCCTTTGGCACTGTTGATGCCTGGGCACACTTGAAGACCTATATGTGACCCAGCCTTGAATGTATCTAATCATTCATAATCACAGAATCATAGAACGTGCTGAGTTGGAAGGGACTCACCAGGATCATCGAGTCCAACTCCAGGCCCTGCACAGGACACCCCAAGAATCACACCATGTGCCTCCAAGCATTGTCCCAACGCTTCTTGAACCCAGACAGGCTTGGTGCTGTGACCACTTCCCTTTGGCAAGCCAAAGCCCAGAGTGGGCTCCACATGAGGCACAGGGTGTACACCTCTGTCAGGCAGGTTGATTGATGAACACACTTGTTGTGGTTTAACCCCAGCCAGCAACTCAGCCCCACACAGCTGCTCACTCACTCTCCCAGTGAGGTGAGGGAGAGACCAAGAGCAATAAAAATGAGAAAACTTGTGGGTTCAGGTAAGGACAGTTTAACAGGTAAAGCAAAATCCGCATGCTCAAGCAAAGCAAACCAAGGAATTCATTCGCCACATCCTATGGGCAGTCAGGTGTTCAGCCATCCCCTGCAAAGCAGGGCTCCATCACGCGTAACTGTGACTTGAGAAGACAAATGCCATCTCTCCAAACATCCCCCCACCTTCTTCTTTCTTCATCAGCTTTATGAGCTGAGCACGATGTCATATGGTGTGGGATGTCCCTTGGGTCAGTTGGGGTCAGCTGTCCTTGGTGTGTCCCCTTCCAGCTCCTTGTGTACCCTTGGCCTCCTCGCTGGTGGGGTGAGGAGCAGAAAAGGCCTTGACCCTGTGTCAGCACTGCTCAGGAGAAACAAAACATTCCTGTATTACCACACTGTTTCCAGCACAAATCCAAAACACAGCCCCATACAGCTACTATGAAGAAAATTAACACTATATCAGCCAAAACCAGCACAATATTGCATAACACTCAAGTGGCTCAGGAATATGTAAGAATACAGTGTATAGATCTGTAATCTTGTTGGGAAAATGCCCAAGCCTTCCTTTTTCACAAGCCTTTGCTGAATTACAGAGTCAGATCTGCTGATCTAGACCCTAAATTAAATGGTTGTTTTACTGATCTGAGATAACCTTCCTACAATGTACAATACCTGGGGTCATCATGTTCTTTGGGAGCTTCAGCAGCGTTTCAGCCCCATGGTGCTTCCCCTAGTTTCCTTAGAGATGTTGAAACATCTCTGCTTCCTCCCTCCAGGGGTCTTGTCTGCAAATTTTAGCATGTGGCACCTCACCTCCTCTTCTGTTCTTCCTGTGGGTTGAACACCATGGTCACCAACATCATATGAATTAAATATATCCCTCTGCTTCAGTCCCAGTTTGGCACGGGCAAGACAAAGCCCAGAGTGGGCTCCACACGAGGCACAGGGTGTCTGCTCAAGCACCACAGTAGTGCCTGCACAGCAGCTCCCAGCCCAGACAGGCAGGGAGCCTTGCCCCGCCACAGCTTCTGTTGGGACAGTGTGCAGGAGTGGCACAGCACAGTCTGTACCTACTTGGTAGAAAACAGCACTAACGTGTACTATATATTTCACAGTGCCTTGGGAGCTGAAAAGCTAAACACTTACACAACAAGCTTGGCAACTGTCTGTCTAAACCTACACATCTAAACCTGATGAGAGCTGAAGATTTTCATATTAAAATATTGCCAAAATCAACGTGTTTTAGTGCAAAAACTTGCAGTATGGCTGTACGTAGGATTTTCTCTCTGGCTAAATGACTCTGTAGGCACAGCCCAAAGCAGCTCATGGTAAGGACACGGTTGGCCCTTTTGGCTGCCAGCTCATGCTCTTGGCTCAGTTCAGCTTCCATCAGCCCAAATGAATTTTAGAACTCATGGCTGTCTAAGTGGGCAGGTTAGTCAGAAAAGCTGTCCGAGTCAGCTGGTGTTTCTAGGATCACTCCTGGTGTCAGTGTGGGATAAGCACAAGGAAAGTGGTGGCTCCTCTGCCACAGAGTGCCACATGTGAGCCATCAGCAGAGCCAGGACATTGTCCCCAGCAGTGACAGGAGCTGGTGCCACACAGGCAGGGCAGCAGACACTGACTGGTGCAGGCTGGTGCTTAGGCTGGCTCTGGCATTTGTGCAACACATGGACTGAGAACTGAGACCTTCTCATTTCAAGGCTGTTTCATCCAGGTTTCATGGAAAAGTTGCTGTATGAAGTGCTCAGTCATCTGGCACTGCTACAGATCAAACTTGAGTTATGATCTGAAATCGAAGGCAACAAGATCACAGGGGATGGTATTCAAGATTTTCCTTTATTGCTTCTGTCCCTTGTCTCTCTCAGGGAATCACATAGGAAAAGGTAAAAAAGCATGAATTTTGCAAGGTGCCTCTTTGGAAATGTTTTGGCAATATTTTGATATACTTGCAAACTAAGTTATAGTGAGGTTTTGTCCATTCATTTCTCCTAGATAAATATCTCAGAAATCGGAGGCACTTTTCAGATTCAGCAGTACCAAGGGAGACAGCAAAGATGATGGGTCAGATTTGGGTCTGCTTTTTAGTGCAGGTCTACTTGTTTTCCTGGTACAGAAGAGGGACTTCAGCTAACAGCCATGACTTCAGAGAAATCAGGGCAAATATTTCAGGGGAGGTTCCAAGATGCTGCCTACTTGGTACCTAACCTAGAAAACATCCTTTTAAGCAAAAAGATTAAACTCAGAAAAGGAATTTTTGTGGTCTGAGCTGTACCACAGGCTGCTGCCTGTACCTGAGCACAGAGTCTAACTCCCTGCATGTTAACCTTCTCTGTGCTTTGGAAAATGGAAATGTGCCACTGGAAAATTTCTCCTGGAAAAGGAGATGATGGGTGTCCTGTGCTGCCATAAAGTTTCTGCATACTGGAATGAGTTTCCTTTAATATGATTACATATTTGAGGTGTGAAGGACACCAATAACTCTCTCTAATTTGATGGGAGTTGTAAGCACTCAGTCCATTAAATATGGAGAATGGTGTGTAGAGGTGGGTAAACACACATCATCTCATAAATACAAGAGAAAGCTGCAGTGCTTTTTCCTCCTAGTCTGACACACACATAAAATCCTATACACATATTTTTCAGCAGCATTTCACTTTTTATAAGGCAACCACATTACCGGAAAATTAAAATTAGCCATAGAGAGACAGATCCTGCAAATTCTTTGGAGTGGAGGGAGAGAAAACGGACAGAGTTTTATCAGGAAATTAAAATCAGGCTGGCTTTATTGCTTCATCAGGTGTTATTTATTGCAATGGGCTTGTTTTAACTCCAGCACTCATTTAAAGAAAAGCCTCAAACCAGCCATCTGATCTGAATGAACAAACTTGACTTCCCAATGCAAAGCCATTCACAGAGTGTGCAGCAGTTTGCTCAGTAGCTCAGTTTGTGCCACAGAATGAATGGGAAGGTTTTGCCAAGCAGTTTACTAGTCTTTTGCCTTTATTACAAGCAGAGGTACTGACAAGAATGAAGCTGTATCCATGAATCTCCATCCTGCTCCTTCTTTCCTGAGGTGGCTGTGGAGACACTGTCCCCAGGAGGTTGCTCTGTGTGTGCAACTGCAAGAGGACCAAGACTGTACCAGTTTGTGCCTGTCTACTGGCCCCATTTTCTTCACTTTCCAGCTGAGCACTGAGCCTTGTTGATTCTCCCCACTTTTCCTTTGGTAAAACATGTGGGATAGCCCTAAATACAAAACCTGAACCCAATTTTTTACCAAGCTTGAAAGCAGTTCACCCATAAAATTATTGCTTCTACAGTCAGGTTTGATTATTATTAATCAGCTGCTAATCAAAAAATAACATGTTATATAAACAAACTGCTACCACCCCCAGCCTCAAAATTTATTTTTTGAAAGATATTTTTGCATGGAGTTAAAATACTCCTGTTGATAGATCTTCACTCTGCCTCCTCTACACTTCACAGATAACAGTGGAGTTATATTTAGTGACAGAGTCTGGTGGTAGTGAGGAAGTATTTCCTGAGGAGGCTGTTACTGGTGTGTGTTTAGGTTAGAGCTGCAGACGCAATCCTGCCCCACCAGCGTGGGGAGTGAGAGTCTCAGTGGCATGGGAATGCCATGACAGTGTGCACCTTTATTCTGCCTGCACCACTAAAGACAAACAGTGTCTGAACGACACTTGAATGGGAGAGAAGTCATCATGTTCCATGGGTGGGAGCACTGAAGTCAGGGCAAGAGGCACAAATTGTTGCTAATTCTGCCATTTTCTATAGGATCATATATAAATACTAAGCAGACAGTTAATTGCTATGAGCTTTTAGGAGCAAGGGAGCTTTTACATGGTTTTACAAACTGTCTAGCAGAGTGGGAGTATCAGCTTGGCAGGAAGCTATACAAGGTGAAGTCTTTATATTATAGCACAACTACAACGGACTAGAGAGAAAAGATGGGCAAGAACAGAGGCTCAGTGTTAATTCGGGGCTCTTATTCCTCCAAGCCAGCATGTGGTGGAAGGAGAATGGGGGAGTGAAATCCCCCTGAGGGCAAATAAGAAAATAGAAGATGAAAGTTGGAGCGAAGCGGTGATACAAAGGTCAGACAGGTCATTTCCATGGGAGCCATAGGGGGTTGTGAAGAGACAGTTCCCATCAAACTGATACAGTCTGTTCTCACAGTACCTTGCACTTCAGCTGCCCAAAGGCACCCTGAACCCAAACTGTTTGAACAGAACAGCTCAGCCTGGTTTCTCTGTGTAAACCATGAGAAGTCCTATTCAGTGGTTCAAGCATCAGATCTGGAGTTGAGACCTGGTCGCTTCACCTCTATTTATAACACCTCCTCACCCCTGCCCTTGCCTGTGCTGTACTCCACTGAGAGGGTGAAGTCACAGCTATTGCTGAAAGAACTGGTCTAGGCTAGAGCTTAGCTAAGTGAGCAAGTGGGTTTGAATTCTTCATCTATTTCCTTTATGCCTTGTGTCACTTAGGACTCATAACTCGAACATGCAGAGCAAGCAGACCAATGTTGCTGAAGCCAGAGGAGCATCATCCTGAGCGCCTGCTCAGGGCAAGGGGCTCCTCGCCGTGTGTTGTGTTGTCACCAGGAGAGGAGACAGTGCATTTGCAAAGCATTTTGACTCCTCCTAATAACGAGGTTATAAATAAGGCGGTGGAGTATCTTTCTTTTCATTTGTGCTTGATTAGGGCTGCTTCAGCTTCTAATGTACTTTGGAATGGTAGCAAAGCTTTACTATTAAACAGTCCAAGTCCCCTGCTGAATCTCTGGGTGAACTGAGGACTGGAGATACTGTGGCACCACACAGGTTGCTCTGGCTCCATGATGGGAAGAAACCCCTGTAGCAACAGCCCTGGACATAATGTTTCCTCTCCTGCCACAGATTTTTGTGGCCCTGGCAGTTGCTTAATGCCTGTGGCTGGATGAGGATAAAGGCACACATCTGTACTTGTTCCCTGATGCTGAGCCCAGCTGCTGCGGGGTGGCCCATGTCTTCCAGGCAAACTTCAGATGGTGTAGCCTGACCACATCCAGTCTGTGTGTTGACAACGGTGTCAGCTCCACGTGCAAGCCTGAGCCATGTCTGGGGATTATCAGAGACAGTGCTTGCCAGCACTATCGTGACAATTTAACAATATGGAAAATTGAGAACCTGTGCCAGGGAATGTTTCCTTTGGGCTTTCCAGGCTGAGGCACATCTTTACATCAGCAGAGGTAAAATTGCAAAGGTGCACACACATGTATATGCATAAATTATATACAAGGCATAGTTATGAGATTAAATATAGGAAACATTTTTTAGGTGCTTGGATTTATAGCAAAGATATTTAGGCCCTAATGGTCAAAGAAATGTCAGTGGGAATTCAGTATATCTCCGTATTTGCAGATCTAGGCCACAGTCCTTGTCCCAGAGGGGTTATAGTCCCACTAGATACTTCTCTGCTATCAAGAATGAAGGACCAGCATAAATGATGATGTGCATTTTCCTTTGATCCTTCCCCTGCTTGGGATTCTCTTCCTTTGATAAGCCAATCACTCTCACATGCTCCCCCCACTGTTCTTTTTTTTTCCAGACCACACAGAGGAAGCTCAGAGGTACTTGCAGTGATTTGAGTGGGCTGATTAGCCTTCACCAGCCCTCAGTGCCCCAGGTATGGAGCTGAAGGCCATAAATCTCATTCAAATTGCCATCTTAATGTGGTTTCTTGAGGCTCTTTAGGCTGGGGTTTGGATGGAGCTGCTCACTGAGTTCATTCATTTTTCTTACTCTGTTGCAGATTTCACCAGCTTACTGGTCTATATTTAGGTCAGCTTCATAAAGCCTGATTTCTGTTCTAGGGCTTCATAAAGTATCAATTCTGTTCTAGTCTTCATCTGGGAAAACGGTTGGAGGGGGCTGGATGACAAATGGATGAGACTACATGGATCTCCAAAGTGAGTGTTGGTCTGTGGCTCTTACTTAGTGCCTTATAACTATTTGCAAAGACTTGTGAATTGCAGTAAGCCGTGTGTGAGAGACAGAAATTGTTAAACATTGCTAAAATCATTGAAGGACTTTTGCCCACCATAGCAAACAGCAAAGACAGAGCTGAACATCTGTGAGCACCGAATCCCATCCCTCCCCAAATATGTCTAATAACTGGAATTTGGACTGTGACAGGAACTTTAGATAAGATAAAGGACATACTGCTGTCCAATCATCCCAGATCTAGGGAGGAGAATGAATCCACAAACAATACTGGAAGAGAGACTGGAATGCTGATGGTTCAAACATTCAGGGGGGAAGCTGCCAATGTGCAAAGGCGCAGAGGGTGAGCACAGCCCACCTCAGACTACAGCTGGTGTTGAACAAAATAACAAAAGAGGCAAACCTTGTGGGGCGAGAATTGTCTCCTTGTCCTTACTCCAGTGAACTCAGATGTGTTAACTCCCCTGCTGGGGAAGTACCAGAACACTCAGAAGTAGCCTGGAGGTGTTCATCTCTGCTGATGGGCCACCATGGGCCGTAATGGACTCAACTGCACTGATGCAAGAGGCAGCTGTGTCTTCTTAGAAGGTGTCAAAGACTTCCAATCCACAACATTACATCATCCAGTTGAAACTCCCCACCCCAGGGGAGGTATCTGGACATTCCCAGCTGAGCCTGGGTGAATATAAACCCAAGACAGTCTTTTTCACCATCTGATTGGTCCAGTCTGTAACTCCTGCTTTGACTAAGACTGTGACCATCACTTTGACCAATAAATGTCAAAATTGCAACAGCTGTGCCTCTTCACAAGGCCTATGTGTGGTGAGATTTTTCTATTTTTTTACTTTTCTTTCTTACACATTTTCTTAAGTGATATTTTTATGCTTTTATATTGTCATATTACTGTAGATAACAGCAACCAAAATGGCTACACGCCTGTTTCCTGTGCAACCAAATTGTTCTACAATAAACCCTACATATGTATAACTACAAAAAAATCCAATAAACCAATCATTCAGTGTTGTTTCACTCTAATCCACCCCAAATGAGTGGAATACTGAGGTGTATTGATAGTATGGGCTAAAAGTGTTTAAAATGGGGTGAGTGATCCAAGGCTGGCTGTAGGGGGTGAACTCTCCTTTAAAGGTGGCACAGTGGGGGCTTGGCTGCTGGTGGGGAAGAGCAGAAAGGGAAGAAAAGCAGATAGAGTTTAATGGCAAATGGTTTTCTGCTTTGTTAATCATGAAACAAGGATTTAAAAAGGAAGTCTGGGTAGCTGTGAGGTCAGACCTGGCAGCAGTATGCACAACCTCTGCCATAAGAGTGACAAGGAGGAAGCTGGAGTTGGGTGAAGAAGGAGAAAAGGAAGGCAAAGCAGGCAAAGAAGAAAAGAGGTGTGAAGGCTGAGTGGGAGAAAGGGAGAACAATTAAATGATCATAAAGCCTGATCTACATTTGTATTGTAGAATCTGTTTTTACAGATTCTCAGAAGAGAGAAAAGTCTGTTCAGAAACAGCTTTATCTGTCACTTTGCAAAGCTAATCTCTTTTTTCACACTAGTAGGGAAAAGCCATAAAACAGCACTTTGCAGAAGTGAACTGAGTTCCCATGATCAGCTAGACTCTAAACCCATCCTCATCAGGCTCTTTTTCTGTACTAGGGACCTCATTCATGTCAGTTTTTGAATCAAGCAAAGTGTAGCCCTTCAGTGAATTGGAAGGGATGAAAAATTAGAGGTCAGAACAATCTTATTATAAATGAGGAAGGAGACTTACCTTTTCTCTGGATCCATAATCTGATTTTTCCATTGTAGCTTTTCTCCATACATTAAATGTCCAAGAAAAAGAATTTAGTTTAATGGTTAGATAATAATTTTCCAGATAGTTTCTATTAAATTTGAAAATTACAAATATCTCAGTTAAATTTTAAAAAAACATGCTGTTCCTAATAAATTTCAGCAGACATCTGCCAATGAGGCAAATCTTACGTAAGGCAAGTGCTTGAGTTGCAGGAATATTGAAAAATAGAGGAAAAGTCTACATGTGCATCACTATGCACACACATAAATAGCAACAGATGTTAATATGTAGGCAACCATCCTTTGGGGTGTTTGCCAATTAAACCAGCTCCAAAGCTGCCTATATTCCCATCACGCTGAGAAGGGATTCAGCTTGCAGCAAAGATTTCAAAGTGTCACTTAATTGTGTAGTGTAGTCAGGGCCAGTCAGACTTCACAAAGCCCCATGGTGTGGGAAAGGTAAGTCATGAACCTGAATGGGTGAGAAGGAGATGTGAACTTTCCCCCCATGTACAACAAATTGTGGTGTGTCTGCAACTGGTATTTGGGAGGAAGCTTCATTTTTATCATGATTTAAAAATCCTAGTACAAACCCCAAGCAAGGATTACATTTCCTTTCAGCAGCACTAATTTGCCATTCTATGAGTCCCAGCAGGTGTTTTGCCATTGCAGTTTTTGTGTGTTTTAGAGTTTGTATTTTTCTGACTCCCATTTTAATTTTTTTTCTAGAGTTCCCCCTCTGCAAGGCCATTTTCTTGCTCTTGGCTCTGCTGGGATGAAAGAGAGGTCAAGTGCAGGGGCCAGCTTTCCCATGCTGTGCCTGGTCCTTCCATCTGCAGCAGCCCCACTGGAGAGGGAATCCCCCTGACAGGAGCCTGGAGCTTGTGCAGGATCCCTGGGGAGTGCCTATGCTTTCCTTCCACACATTGCTACCTGCTTGTTAAATTCCCCAAGCTATAAAGCTGGCCAGGAAAACAAGCATGTTATTTGAAGCTAGAGCCCTGCTCTCATTTAGGAGCTGTGGTGATATTTTAGGAACTCAGGATGGCTGAGATGGTTTGCCTCTCTGAAATGTGAATGTTCAGGGCTTTGTTGCCTCGTTAAATAATAAAGTTACTGACTGTCAAGTGCATTGAAGACCTGGGATGAAAACTGTCTCCTCTTAAGCAATCTCTGATTTTAGTGTGATGGTGGTAGGCTGCCTACTAAGGCTCTCTTGAAACTGGTAACCCAGCTCCCTGTGAGGCCTGCTGTGACTCCAGACACGTGGTGTCTTAATTTTCAGAGAGCAGCAAGCAGATCAGTCAACAGCTTGCAGATCAGAGGACAATGCTGCAGCAAGAGGGAACTGGGACTTCAGTATATTGTCTAATAAAAACAAACCCAGCTAACTTGTTTTCTATACAGGACACAGCCTGGTTCTTAATGCTTTACTTATTCTGCAGCTGCATAGCAATGTGGGGTTTGAGTTTGCTTCTGAAGAGGAGCTGAGTGCTACAAGGTCAGGTCATGGCACAGAAGCACCTGCTGTGCCAGGGGAAGGCTACAGGAATTTAGAAGCATTTGGGTCTAAGACATCTTCTACTTTGTTAGAGTACAATTTCCTTTCCAAATCTATTTCCAGAAAGCAGAAGCTGTCGGTCACTGCCCCAAAAGCTTCCTGCGGGAGGTGGGAGTAATCTAAACAGAAGGGACACTCAAACAGAGCTGGGAGGACCAAAACAGGGTACTGGTTTCTCACACAGCAAAGCTGAAAGATCCCACCTTTGGATGTCAGTCTGTGCCTTTCCCCAGGTTCCCCCTCCTTCAGGTGTCTGTTCATGCTTCATCTGTCACCCCATGGCAGATGAAAGTAAAATGTTGCTGGTAAGATTTTCTCTCCACTGTTGCTGACAAGCAAGCTGTCCATTGCTTATCTTTAACACTGTGCTAGAGAGCCCTGCTCATCTGTGTGTACTGCTAAAGGTCTTGCAGCTGATATGGAAACGTCTAACGTGTCTGCATTCCCTGGACCTCGCATTACAGTGGGGACTGACATTTCCTTTAGAACTGAGGTCAAAAGCCATATAAAAATAAAAACCCTTTATCAGATGATATAAATGAACTTGCTCCATAGCTGGCCTGAACCTCCTTAGTATCCACAGCAATCAGGTCAGTAATATTTTCTAAGATAACAAGGTTCCAGAATAAAAGCTTCTCTGTTCCCAGAGCACTGTTGGAAAATAAAAGCATCCCTTTTTATCCATCCAAGATCCAGTGCTTTGTTCCTGCCCTGTGAGCAGTACTAGCATCTTCCCCACAGGTCAGTCCAGCTTTGAGATCCTGATGAGTGTTATACTACAGATTTGTTGGCACTAAGCATTGTTGGTGTTCCAGGCTCCCTTGTCTGATTTAGGTGGCAAAATCTGACCCAAGGATGTTGAGAAGTAACGCAACCGGGGGCTTGTCAGCACAAGCCCCGGCGTGCCCTCGGGCAGAGGGGACACAGCGTTGGCCTCCACAGTGTCCTCGCTGCACGGCTCAGTGGAATCGGCGTGGGATGGGTGCGTGCGCTGGCTCCTCCTCAGAGGAAGCACATTGTCGGGCAGCCGATGATCAGGCTCGCGTTAGTCCGGAGGCAAAGAAGGCGGGAGGGGCTCCTGCTGTGAGTTCCAACAGGTTTATTTGCAGGAGGGACCAGGAACCAGCAAAAAGCGCCGAGGAGACGCGGGCTAGCCCCCTTTATGGGGGGGTAGAGTAAGGCAGGGAAAGGGAAAACAACCAATGGGGTACAAGCAGAGGGGAGGATACAATTTTTCAGAACAGATGGGGAAAACAGGGAGGCAGGAGTCGTAACAGGGAACCAATTAATAACTACAAAAGGGAGAACTTTCTGGAACAGGGGGAGGTAATTTAGGATTGGGAGGCACCCAGGGGGAGGTAACCTAGACCGCAGTGATCTCTTCTGGTGACTGACATTCGATGGTTTCAGCCTGAGAGCAGGCTGAGCCACCCCAACAGAGAACATCTGGAGGAACTCAGGACAAAAGCTGGATGGAACAGCCTTGTCCCAGAAGTGGCCTGCCTGCCTAAGACTCTTCTCTCAAAACTTTCTCAGTGTACTGTTATCTATTGTCATCATTGTCACCACAGTTATTAATAATTTGAACCACTGTACTGCTTTGAGTATATGTCTATTCTAGGAAGAGGATCTCCCTGAAGTAGAGTGCATCTATGTGTAGCAAGAGATGGTCCATGCAATGGAGAGCTCACAACATAAATATGTGAGATTGGAGGCTGGGACAAAGCAGGTGGCAGATCCTCCACTCAAGGCTCCTCTCCCTGTATTAAGCTCTACCCTACTTATGAAACCCAGAAAGATCTTTGGCAACCATATGCTGTTAGTAGGAAAGCTCAATTGTTCTTAAATCCTTACAGGATGTGGCTTAGCAGGTAGGAGTGTACATCCATCTCCAGCTATTTAGGAGTTAGCCATCTCCTCTAAACTAGTTTTCCATGGTATAACTTTGAGAAAGAGATAGGAACATATTGACTGCATTCTTTGGCTACTCTCTTCAAAGTGTAATGAGTGCTTCCTTTGGGAGTGCCCACCTGCTAACAGAAGGTGCTTAGGTAGGTCTCTCAGACTAGAATTTAACATCCATGTGATCAGATTAATTGAGATTATAAACAAACTTGTGGAATAAGTGACAGAAGAAAATGCTGAGCTGTTGATAAGCAAATAACTGCTGAGAAGTTTCAGGAACTCCAGCTGTATCGTTTTAGGATGTCATTAGATTAGTAAAGAGCACCTCAACTACATGCTATGGAAAAAGGGGTGTTTCTTCCCATGTCTTTATGGAGGTTGCAGATCTCACCTAGCAGCAGATGTAGCTGGAGTTTTTGGACCTCTTCCTCAGGACAAAGCCTGAAGGTTTAAGCTACCTGAAGCCCCACTGATGAGTGGTGGGTGCTGGTGGCAACAGAGAACATTAAAAGCCTCAAAGAAAAAAGATTAGAAAATCTGTAGAAAGGGGCAAGAGCAAATATTAAAATAATCTCAACACTTTAATCCCCATCCCATTTTAATCTAGGACTGTGCTCTGTTAGCATAAAAATACCAATTACATTTATTTTGTTAAGGCTTTGGTGAGTAGACTGACCCCTAGACTGATGCAGTTATCAAGTATACTTCTGTTCTACACAGAGGTGAACAGATGGCTTTTTTTGTGTGTGACTGTTTAAGAAAACCCATTTCTGCAAACAGGGGATGTCAGGCAAGTTAGTGGAACAAACTTCTCCTTCTGTAACAAATTAATTGTCTAGCAAAACAGAGCTTAGTGTCAGGTTAGTTTCCACTCAGCTCAGGTAAATTAATTAACTTTCCAGTGTGTTACTGGAAAACGGAAGGATATGCTGGTGTTTCTGGATGTGTATGACATCAGAACACACATTGCAAGTGGGACCAGGAGCCTTTTCCTCCTTGCTGATATCAACATAACCCCTGTCATAGCTCAGTCTGGCTTGGATGGCAATGAATCAATGATGGATACTTTAAAAAGACAGCTGTGAAATCCCATTGAAGAGTAAAATATTTGGGGCTAGGAAAAGCCATTAATGACCATCTCAACCCTCAGTAAGGCAGAGGGAAAGATTTTCAATTGGTTAGGTTCAGATGCATTGTATTGTATCTGATTATACTGGTAAAACAATGAAATATCTTTTTATTGCTGACTGCTAATAAAAATATTTTTGTATTAAAACATTAAATCTCATTAACTAGAATTAGAAATACATATATCTATGTATTTTAAATGGATATGTGCTGCTGAATATGAGCAAAAATATTGTGATTACTCCCATTTGGCTGCAGACATGTTTGATGAAGACTCTGTCTAAGCTTTGGAGAGAAACAGGGACTTCAAGGGCTCATCAGACTAATTTTAGGCATTTGCATTATGATGAGATGGCCAAAACCTTAAAGACTCTATAGCTCTGTGCTGATTGAAATGAAGAGGTAATGATTAACACAGAGGTAAATGTCTGCATTGAAGGCATCCATATTTCCTAAATAAATCTGACTGTATTTTTACTGAAAAACTTTTAGTATTAAAAAAAAAAAAAAAAAAAAGGCATTCCTTAGAAAAACCCGCAAGAGTTTGTAAATTGGCCAGGGGAAATAAAATTTTTATATTAAAAAAAAAAAAAAAAAAAAAAGGCATTCCTTAGAAAAACCTGCAAGAGTTTGTAAATTGGCCAGGTGAAATTCCCAGGCTCCTTTGTCATGCACCAGAAATTACAATGGGAAAAAACTCAACTTTGAGTGCTCTGTGCTCCTGGGATTTTACTAAATAAGGGCATGCAACTGCCAAGTGAAGACTTACATGCAAGCTGCATTTGAACTACACTTCATAGAGATTAACATTTTATTGAGTTAATCAGAATCTATATAAATTTAGGTTGCTTTTTCTCAGATGTGGAAGGGATGGTAAGCAGAGTGAAGGCAGCAGAGGCTGTGAATAATGATAAATATACATGACATGTCTTTGTTATAGTAAATAGTATTATTTCTGCCAAAATCAGTGCTCTGTTTTAACTTGAATATTCAGCCAGTCCTATTATTATACTGCACAAATTATGTGACTTAAAACTTTTCATCTGATGCCTGTCTTAAAGGCCAGGAAAATTCAGTGAGAGAATGGCATGAACTACAAGCATAACAGTTTTTCCTCTGACTCAAGATAGCCGTGTATCAGCAGTGTTCCCAAATCAGCTTATTAATCTTCAGCGTGCAAAGATATTTTTTAGAAAAAGTTGAAGAGAAAAAGAAAGAGAAATCAAAATTGAAGAGTTGGTGAGATGCTGAAATGCAACATTTGCAAGATACTATTTAGAAAATTTCACATGCAGAAGGAATTTTGAGAAAAGAGAGCTTTTTCCAGTGCTACTTTCTCAGAGCAGAATTACCTCTTTGTGAAGTTTTCAGTCTCATCTGCAGTGCTGAGGTTTTGTTCTCCCCTCCACCAGGGCTTCAGGAGCTCATGGGGTTCATTACACAGCAGGAAGTCAGGAGTATCTTCTGTCCTGCTACAAGTCAAGTGGGCTGACCACAGAGGAGCTGGTGTAGTGACATCTGGAAAGAGATACTCAAACCTGACATGAATACTACCTACAGGTAGTGAGTATAAACTTACCTGAGTCTTCTGGGGGGAGCCTCAAGAGGTGTCCCATGGACCTCAGAGCCAGGGAAGGAGGAGACTGGGGCATGGCTTGCCTTGGACTCCACTGCTCAGTGTGGAGCTGGCTCTCAAGAACATGGGCCTCTTTCACCCTGTTGTTCTCTGTCCTTCCCTCACCCTGGGCTGGGTGTGGTGTGTGGGCAGCATCCCTGCAGGAACACCTGATAGATCCATCCCAGCTGGGGTCATAATCCTGCTCTGCAGATCAAGGATGCTTTTCCTCATCTCCTCCTGCTGCACAGGAAGGGTAATGATGCCAAGTAACTTATAAAACTTCATATCCAACATATTTTGGCTTCTTTCTGCATTCATAGAGAGCCAAGTGTGTCTGACCATTTTCTCTGTTTGTAGGCAGGGCATGGAAACAAAATCAGGGACATGTGTAGCTGTGCAGCTTAGATTGCAGAATAAACCAGCAAGCACTGGCACACAGAGCTACATATGGCAAAGGTACACAGCCCCACACAGCAAAGTCTGTATGATATAATGATGCCGAGTCCTATAGCTCCCTCTGGAAGCTTTGGGTATGTCTTTCTGGGCACCCAGGAGTGCTTGACCTCATGTGCTTCTCCTTTGTGCCTTTTTCTTCTACTTTCTGCTGATGATAAATTGCTGTCTGACATAGAGAAATAACTGGGCCAAAGTACACTCAGGCAGGAAGGAGAAAAGGAAAATGTGTGTTATATTTATGTACATTTTATAGCTGCCACAGAAGCACAAGCTTTGATGTGCAGTATTTTCAGGAGCTCAAACCCTAGTACTAATTGTGACGTGAGTGGTATTTACCATGTATAGGTTTTCCTTAAGGGGGATAATGTGAAGTCATCACTGCTATCCAGACTGGCATTTTCGGAGAAGGGCACCCTCTGTCCCACAAAATCCCTTGTGCCTTGTGTACCCCCTCCCTTGTGCTGGTGGCAGCAGCTCAGCTATGTACCAAAGGTTAGCTGCTGAGTCACTGGAACCAAAGCAGCCAAATAGTGACTTACTTGAAAGCTACTTGTTAGGAATGGTGATTCACTGATTTGAGGTCTCTTTCATATGACTTTGAGAGTAATTTGATTACCCTTCTTTCCTGAAAGATTTTTTCAATTTCATACTTTTCCAGGAACAGGAGCAGCAGAGCAGCCATACCATGCTGGACGCTCATCTTGGCAATTTCCAAAGTGCTGTGAGCAGAGTATGTCAGGAATCTTGTTTCTAAACAACCACTCAAGTTCTTCTGCCTCTGTAAAAGCTTCCAGGCTCCTTATTCTGAAAGCTAGAAAACTTTTCCTATGCATAAATACATTAAACCTCTCTGTGCAAACTTGGGCTTTTTGACTTACCTGAGGAAGCTGCCCTAGCACTTCCTTGGACTGAATCTGCTTTTCCCTGCTCTTGTTCCACAGACCTACAGTCACTAAGTCAGTCACCCTGTCTGCTGTTAAACATTGAAATTAATCCCCTACTTGTTATTTTGGCAGTATCCTCATTAGGCCAAGTTCTTTCTGATACGGCTTTCAGCTAGGAGAAAACCAGCTTTATCTGAGAACTGCCTGGAGAAACTCAGTGTGAGTTCCAGAGTACTTACACACAGTGGATAAGCATGGCTTGGTAACTCACAGGTGACTGAGCGATTTAGTAGAAGAATCAGAAACAGAGCTGCAGCTTCCTAATTAGCACAACTTGATATAACTTAGCAGAGGGCAAAATTCCACTTGGTTTACCCAGGCTCCATGTGCTGTACAGTGAAAGGTAATTATTGGAGCATGATTTTTTACAGGATGTGACAACAGTCTCTCTAAGTTCTTGGGGTTCAGATTAATTTTTTCATTTCATATCTGTCTGGTACCTAGCACACTTGTTGTTTTGTTTTATCATAGAGATTCCAGTAATAACATCATCATATTCATAACAGCCCCTGCGTTTTCTGACCTGTATTTCTCTTGCAGACAAAAACCATATAAATACAGTCTCATGGAGCAAAGGTGCAGTCTGGGCTATCAGCCTGGGATGGAAGAAGAGAATTATGCTTTACTCTTTTGGTTTTCTGAATTGCAATCCCGCTGAGCACAGCTGGGAATTGCATTAAATCAAAATATTCAGGACAGAGCTGAAGACTTTAGTGCACACATTGTCAAACACTGCCTCACATGAGAGAACGTTTCCCTGACTTGGTTGGAAGAAATAGTGTCTTGACTGTACCTTTTATTTTTTAACCCAGACAGGGAGATGTAAATAGCCCAGGCCAAGGGTGCCATGTATCTGGAGCTGCAGAGCAAATTAATGAGCTGTAACAAAAGTGGAAAAAGAGGTGATTTCTTGCAGCATCAGATTGCAAGTTACAGACTATAGATTTTGTGTCCAATAGAGTTGAGGAGTGCCTGCAGATGTGTTGAGCGGGATCTGACTGATCATGAATCATCAGAATTCCCTGACATGGGAGAAGGAGCTAGCTTCCCTTATATTCAACCAAGAGAAACAGTAATTTCTACACAGGATCCCTAATATAGACACCCACATTGACTAGAAAGGAATTTATGGGTGACATGACTCTACCTTCATCTATAATTAGATCATGTATTTCATTTGTGATTTCATGGCTGCTCATACTCAAATGTCCGAAAACCCCCAACTTTGCCCTCCGGGTGGTCACTCAGGGTGGCTTTCCAAGGACAGTCCTGGCCAGCTGGTTTGTCAATACAGATCTGCTTCGCACTTGCCTTGGCTACATAAACTGTCTTGCAGATCAAGAGGCGCTATCCTAATGTGGAAAGGCTGTTTGTATTCCTGTTACTGTTTTGATTCTATTCCCTGAGCTTTCTCCATGCATTGAATTAAATTGAATGTGTCTGTTTAGGCTAACAAGAGAGACTACATGAAGACTGGGACAGTGAACAAACTGTCTTTGTAAATAGGGTAAATATGTGCTTCCCATGCAACACACAAGCCCTTAGGGGAAAAAAAAAAAAAGAAAAAGAGGCAGTTTTGAATCTCTCTTTCATCCTCATGAAAGTAGCTAGGAACACTTGTTACCACTTGTTTATGAATTGAACTTGATTTAGTGATTTAGGAACCACTTACCTCCACATTCTTGGAATGAAAGTGGTTAAAAATTAATCCAGGTGGTTTACACTTCAGGAACTGGCAACCTGTCTAAAACAAGCTTTCAAACACTGGAATCTTCTAGTGTTATTGGCCACTCAGAAATGACAGAATTATTCTGGAAAAGATCTCTTAAAACAGAATTGAATGTTCTGCGGTAACTCAACTGTTGAGGTCCTTATCAGCCAGTGGCAGCTTGAGTCAAATACAATCCACAGCAGATTGAAACTTCAGAGCATTTGACACTTATGTGCCTGGGAGGGATTTTGGAGCTGTGAGTTGATATGTGTTTGGATTCCTTGAACTCAGTGAACTTGATGCCTGAAGAGGCCACCTAAAACAGAGACTAGACAAGAATAAGGGAATAAAGGTAGGTATTTATTTGAAGGGCCTTCAAATGTACACCCTGGGGAGCCAGAGGCTACTGCAAAAATGGACCCCAAGATAGACAACATGTCACGAGTTCTTCACACTTTTATAAGTTCGGGTCATTTGCATATCAGGGTTAATTCTCCAATTAAGGCTTCAGTCAATGATGTAGTTTCCCCAAGCCTGCCCCCCCTTCAGAGGCTTTGGTTTACATTTTGGGCCTAGGACAGTCTGAGTGTCCTTGGAGAGCAGGCCTGGAGAGGCTTTGTTATGTCTACCTAGCATTAGAGAGCAGAAGTTAACAGGCTACAAGAAACTTCAGAGTTACACACTAGGCAGTACAGGATTTAAAAAATATAAAAGTTAAAACCTAAGGCATCAAACTGAGTAAAGGAGAGTGTGATGGTAACAGACGCCAATGCCCTTGCTTCCCAGAGGCTGGAGCAGGAGGTGAGCACCACAAGGGCCTGAGGAAAGGGCTTTCTGATGCTTTTTGGTGTGACTGAGAAGGGATTTTCCTAATAAGAAAAGTAAATCAGTGCAGTGATTAGCCAGACCTACTATCACTGTTTTTGCTTTCTTTGCAGCTGCTGCCCTTGTGGCACAAACCCCACTGCAGCAATGGAGTGATTCCTGCCTCTGCCTTATAGGAGAGACAGCCTGGACTCTCTCCATCAGTCAGATAAAGTTGCTGGCTTTTTGTGAAGGAATGCATTCTTTCAAACAATAGTAGGGGAACCACAGCAGTCCTTACAGCTCTCGGTGAGACACCAGATGTTATATTTAACACTTTAAATATACAAATGCAACTGTCTTTTTGTTGTATAGCTTAGTAATGAGAACCTTTTTTGCCAAAATGCAAAATTTGGCAATTTCTGCTAGTCTGCCCTGACCTTCCTGTTCCTCCTCTCTGAATATCATGCTGAGAAGCGAGGAGAGCTGTTAGAGGGCGGGAAAAAAAACAAGCAGCGCTTTTCTGGTGTTTGGATTGCTGTGGTGATTTATGCACAGGGTTATCTGCTGGAGCTTAAGGGAGCAGCAATTACAGATCTCAGGTCATCAGATTAGTTCTCAAGGGGCCAAAAGCTCCCCTTAGGAGTGGTGACAGATTCAGCTACCAAGCTCTGCCTTTCATGGAGCATCAGCAGTCACTTTAGAAGGCCAAAGGTTTTGCTGCAAATGAGATTTTTTTTAAAAATTTGCCGCAGAGCAAAGAACCAGAAAACAGCAGGACTTGCCCCAGGGCACGTCCATTACTGGGAGGGGATGAAGGAACTGTGTTTCTGCAGAGCCAGTGGGGCTGGTCCCAGCTCCCCCCAGCCCTCCCCACCCAAACAATGGTGCCTGCCTTCGCAGGGAGTGTTTGCACAAGTGCAGCACGATCCAGTCTCTCCCTTGCCATGCTCTGTGCTGGGCCACTTCCAGCTGGGAGATCTTCAAGGACCTTGAGGACTTGTGCTGCATCTCACAGGGAATAAGCAGTGCCTTACATCTGAGTGTGCTCAGAGCTTATGGGCTTCCCCAGCACCAGTGCAGCAAAGATTCATCCCATGTACAGGACAAGATCTCTCTGCTGTGCCTTTGCTATGTTGGACGTAAGATAATGTAGCTATGTCTGTGTGGCCCCGATGTGTAACTGATTGAAAGGGCAGCAAGAGGCTGATCAAAATTATTATTTATACTTGTGAATTGAACTGAGTTAAACCAGACAGCAAAGATGCTGCGAGCAATAATGGGCAGTATTTTCCTTGAAATTGCATTGAAGTTTTATCACTGCTGCTGTTGAATTCATATTCTTAAGAGACCCATTCAAACAATGGGCTGGCTGGTAAATGTGAGCCACCATGGCCCAAAGCTGGTCCCATCACTGATGTGCAGACACCAGGGCAAAACAGCACTGTGTTTTTAAAGCAAGGAACTGGATCATTTTATTTGAAATAACCAGTTAAGTAAAAAAAATCAGTTCATAATCATTGGTTGTTTAGTAGGCAGTTAAAGAGAAATGCTGTTCATTAGATAATCTCATTAAAAGCCAAGGAAATCAAGCAATTTACTGACACACCTATGCGGGCTATTAGTTTGCTCATTTCCATTGATTTGTCTCATTTCACATTTCTGGAATAATGCTTACCATCCCTTTCCAAGAAGCCTATAAATTATGGTATGCACAGTGCAAGCTCTGTCAGAGAGGCTCTAACACACAAAATATTCTCTTACTTCAATAAACAATCTAACGTTTCCCTAAGAAAACACAGCACCTTATGATCTTCTCCTTAATGAAGTCAGAATAAGTTTTGTAGTACATATGGAATTTCCTTATCCAAGGAAGATGAAAAGTTGTCTCTGATTTTGGAATAAAGAACATTATTTTCTTTATTAAGCAGGGTAACTTGGGTATTGACTGGGCAATGACCATGTCCTGTAGAAGTTTTCAAAGAGAAGTAAAACTGATTTTGTAGAGGGTGACTTGGGAATGCCATCTCAGTCTGTCCTGATCTAACTACTGATGCTTTTGCATTTGAGGTTGAGGCTCCTCAGGCTGTTGCAGATTCACAGTCACCATTCAAATGTGGCACCTGAAGGTGACAAAAGCCACAGTTTGTGGACCTGGGGCCATTATGAAAGTTTCCAGCTGCTATAACTGTCCTGTCTGATGCAGAATAAGTATCCTTCATAAATTCACCAATAGGAAAAGAAACCCCTGTGCTTTTCTCTGTATATCTGTCTGTGCCCTGAATTCTCTCTCAGACATCGTCTCCAGTAGCCCTCAGCCAAAGAAATGCCTTTTCTATTTAACCCTAACAGATGATACATTTTATATCTGCTTTAAACTCGCAAAGTTCTTTGGATGCATTATTTCTTTTCTTTTTTCTTTTTTTCGCTCTTTTTTCCTCCCAGTGGATAGATTGCAGGTGTCCTGCTTGGCAAAGCACAGAACTGAGATGGTTTCTCTTCATTCAGGCTTGCGATGAGTAACTTCACAGTCCCATTTTCAACATTGACTTTAGTCATTTATATCCTGACAAGGTGAACTATCTCCTGCAATCTGGATCTAACTAATGTGATGAAGGATGTATGATAAGTTACTCTAATAAGTTCTAAGTTCAGAAATATCTGTCTTGGTCTTGCTTAGATTGTGACCCAGAAGAGGTTTATGGTGATTGGCAGTACTGTGGGAATAATCATTAACAACACCCTAGGGCTTCTTAGGACTAGAAAAATTATCTTGAGTAATTCAACTTCACAGCACATCTGAGAAGGTGAGTGATGATTTGCCAGTCTCTGAGACAAGAAAAAACTGAGCTGTGCTAGTTTACCTCACACCAAAGTTTCAGAGCCCAAACACAGCCCCAGTTTTGTTTGCTAACCTCTGAGGCCACTATTCACTTACAAGTGGAATCCATCCATTTAGCTGGCCATGTGAAAAATTTTGTTGGTTTGCTTTTGGTTGGGTGTTTTTGTCAAAACCTTCTGATCAGAAGCACTTTCCTGCATCAAATGTAAAACTGGCACTCAGAACCAAACTCTCCGAACTACATTCCCAGCACTGCCTGCAGGAGTTTGGCAGGGAGTTCAGTGGAAACAGAATAACGTTCATATTTCAGCTACTGTAGATTTGCAATAAATAGCCAAAGTATGTAAAAAAAAAAAAGTTGCTTAAATGCAAATGAAGCTCTGCCTCAGTACAGTTACGCATCTTAAGATGCCAAACAACTTCTCTGTTCTAGCCATGAAATAACAATATAACATTGGCAGCATTGTGTACTTGCCTTGCAGTCCCAGAATGCATGTGGAACTCAAGGAAGAGCTGGAGAGAAATATGTATGCTTTCTGAATGCCTCATGAGCCACAACGAAACTTAGCCCTTCTGACTACAAAAACATCAGTTGTCATATTGGCCTTTTTTTAAGGCAGTGGCTTGCTCAAAGCTTCTGATCCAAATGGAGGATCAGCATGCTGCTATGTGGTGTGTATACACCTACAAACTAATGAGCTTACTTCCCTTAATCCTTGATTGGAAACTAATTAGTCTTTATAAAGTTAATGTAAACTGGATAGAAATAGAAATATTGGCTGCTGGGACTTTTAAAGAATGCTCTATATTTCACTTTTTATAAGCATTGAATAAAATGTGATTGATCAAAATGTACAACCACATTATGAAGATAAATGTCTGTGCACATTAAATATCTCCAAACACATATTGCAAATAGGGTAAAACAGATTTTGTTCTGAAACATTCCCCAGATAGCTTATGTAGGTGCTTTGTTCCTATGTCTGAAGAATCTAAGAGCAATTCTTTAGTGAAGGTCATTATTGATTTACAGAAGATGTATATATTTAGAATTTGAATAAATAAACAGCTAAAAAAATTAATACTCATAAAAACTGAAGTTCTTCCCTGAAGAACATTGGCCTTGTCAGGTGTTTCAATTTTAAAATACCTAGTGATATTTTTAACCCAAAATTATGCTATTTATGGCTCAATATGGCTTTTAATTATTTAGGCTAATATTTTTGGTAAACAGAATATGACATCAAAATACTTTCCACTGTCATCAAACTTTTTTTTGACATGCAGTTTCAAGCCTCCGAGATTTGGAATTATTGTCTTCATCTAAAAATGACTTTTTTATCCCTAAGATGAGAAGGCAACTGTATAAGATATTTGTTGTTCATGAAAGCATGGCTTGGGGGTTCATTTCCCTTCCAGGCTAATCTCTTCTAGGGACAGTTAAATCTGTTATTAATATCCTTAGATGCCCAGCAGTGGCTGTGGCGCTTGGCCAAAATGTGGCCTTATGTACCCTGATAGTGGTGTGTGGTTTGGAGTTGTTCAATATTTTATCATCCTTCCACACTGTTGCTGGAAGCCCCTGGATATCGTTTAGCCTGCTGATGACACAAAGTAGATGTTTTCTAATAGTGCTTAATGTGGAAAACAGAGCAGCTGAATTAGACAAAGCAGTGTAATGAGGTGGTAAATAATCTTGTCAGGTGTTGTCTTAATAGGCAGTAGAAGGTAATTACCTCCAAAGGGATCCCCAACTAATTAATTGTTAGCCAGACAATTCAGCTCACTGGTTGTTCAGAGAACCTCAAATGCTGTCACATGCTCCTATGGGCTAATTGCCTTAGCCAAGGGCCTTCAGGTGATAAAACCTTGTAAACATAAATACGATTGATTTGACCACTGGTTCTACCCATATTGAAGTGTGGATTTAACCACAGTAATTAGTTTTAAATTTTACAATAAAAGGAACTGGCTGGAGCATCATGTGGAACTGTAAATACAAGGTAGACCCAGGTTCTGGTTATATTAATCGCAGAATAGTTAGGGTTGGAAGGGACCTCTGGAGTTCGTCTAGTCCAACCCCTGATCTTCTAGTCCCCTTGTGGAAAGGTACTGCAGTAATGTCAGATTTTTTGTGTGACTTCAGGCTGATGCTGACAAATTTTCATAACCTTCATGCTGTTACAGATCTGTCCTACAGAGCTGGAGGGACCAACCTAAACAGATCCTCCCGGGTGACCATGTCTCTCTGGCCCGGGTGCCAGTCTGGTCTACAAGGAATTTTCTCCAAGAAGAGTTGTGAGAATGAAAACTGAGTTTCCTTTCCTCTTACATGACTGAAGCAGCCAAAAGCTGGGCACACTGCTATATCAGCATGGCTTCCCCACCATGAAGACCTCAGGAATGATGCATTTTCTTCAGTATTCCAGGAGACCTCTCACCCTGGGAATTCCCACTGCAATCACATCCCAGGAGGGTGGGCTGCCCATGCAAAAGGGAATCAAGTGGAAAACATGGCATCAGAAAAAAGGAAGTTGAAAACTCTCTATTGGCAGCATTTCACCCGTTTACGGCAGACAAGCTCTTTGATTTGATGCTGCCCACTGCTCTTGATACCAAATGGGGTGACCATGCCTGAGTTTGACTGGCTAAGCTCATTTTTCTTCTGAGTTTGCTGGGCCTTGTGGTATGGTACTTAGCACTTTTCCTCCATGTCTCACTGAGAGAGGTTGGATTGTGTGGTTATTATTAGCACACATTCAGGCTCTTAGCAGCTGTAGGACACAAGCAGTAGCACATGTAAGGAGATTGGGTAATGTGACCTTTTGTTTGTGCCAAGGTATGGGCATGAGTTCAGAGATACAGAAAGTACCCTGGACCTTTCTTCCCTCCCTTGTTCTATTTACAACCTGAGTGTATTTAGGGTACAGGGACATGAATCAAAACTGACTTAGACTTTACTTACCGCTGTAGTTGCAGTCTTATTTTGACCCCATTAAATATTTTCTTGGAAGACTGATTTCCTTTGGCTCATTCATTGATCATTTCATATGAGAAGTATCGAGGAATTTTATTGATTTTTTTTACTGCTTTGCCTCTACAGTTAATTTTATAAACTGGTTCTTCAGACCAGTAGGTGGACAGTCAGTATTTCAATGTAGCTGTTACAGAAAGGTGTGTACCTGGTGCTATCACAAAATGCTTTGGGGAGTGAATCAACCAGTATTTGTCATGTGTGAGCTTAACATGCTCACTAAACAGCCTTTTCATGCTTTTTCTTTCTAAAATAGGAAATGATGACGTAAAAGATGATCATCTCAATAATAATATTTAGGAAGTGTATATCACCTTTCACCTCAAGATATAAGTGTTTTATAAACTACTAAGACTCAAACCTAGCAGGGTGTTATTGTAATGAATATTGAGACATCCTACTTCAACTTGAGCTGAAAATAGCCTTGAGGATGCCAATAAGTTTCTATTATAGACCTCCCTATGGTGAGTGTTAGCAGGGGTTGAGCTATTGTGAACAGGATGGGCAGTCAAAAATTAAGGTCAAAGCAAAAATTGTTGTGGTTTACAAAGACAACAAAAGTAGTTTCTTTTCCAAATGCCCCTAAGGAAAATAGGATTTTTGTTTTATTTTTATTAATACAAATGGTTATTTACCTAGCATGGGAAAGGATCCCCTTCTTAAAATTTCAATTGTAAACCAAGCTCCAAAGTCCATCATATGATTTTTTTTCATTGTTTTATTTACTTAAATTTGTTGGGGAGACACTTTTTTTTTAAAGCAGAAGTGTTCACATCATCATGTGATTTCAGAAGGTCTAGTTTTAAGTAAAACACCAGGTATTAAGAGTTTTATGATAAAATGATAAGAAGTAGCAAAAATTACAAGAGAATTATTTATTGAACCTAAACTAAGTCTTGTTCAGTATTTCTTCATGGATCAACAGGAGTTGTAAAGGAATATGAATTGTTATAAAACAATGTCAGCAGAGGGGTAGGGAAGGTGATATAAATTCTTACACAGAAAAGAATGAAACCAGGAGACATTTTAAATTTCTGAATGGGATATGACACTAACTATGTTGTAAAGAGCAAAGGTGTTGTGAATAGGAAAGTTTGCATTTCTAGTTTCACTGTAAGCACAACTTTAGTATTTCTGATGTTGCTATAAATATCCCATCCTAGTGGCACTGAACTTCAACAACTAAAAATATTAATAAGGTCACAGAATGATGTTTTTGTCAGTATTTGTTGGTAAACTCAGAAGGAGCATGAAACTCTGTCACAAAAGAGTTTTAAAGTGTCTTTAATAATCCCATGGCATCCTTCAGGAGTTTATCCAAGTTCAGGTCATTACAGCCCAGTAGTTGCTGGATTCATCACAAATTAAACTAGTGATAACCCATCAAACATGCAATTTCCATCTAAATTGGAAATAGCTACTAATGATTTTTATTAATGGATTTAGTATAGAATGATTAGATACTGTTCTCATATACATGATGGGCTTTTTGCCCACTCAGACAAGGATACAGTTTCATTTGGAATTTGCTGTATGAAAACTGTGGCTCTTCTACCCATAAAAGCCCTTGAGATTTCTAGCTAGCCAAGGGCTTTTTGTATTCTAGTTTGATGCATTTTTCTGACTTGGTCTATCTAATCATGCTACTCTCCTGCCTTTCCTGTTACACAGCAGAAAGATCAAGGAATGAGTTTCAAACCAATAAAAGGCCCCTTCTCTTTCTTGATAAAACAACAGAAACAGACAGCTTGAAAAACCTGGAAGCTGATGCCTGCTATTTTATTTTCTGCTTTTTTTTTTCAGCTGGGAACATTTTTCTTTTGCTACTTGACCAAACAAGTACCCTCCCCCCATATTCAGCACTTGCCTATTTTATGTGCAGGCATAAAGGCAGCTTCAAGCTTCAAGGCAGTAACTGAAGCACACACTTTATTGCCCATTTCTTGGTAAGATGTGACTCGTCCTCAAAAATAACGAAAACTATACTCTCTGAAATGATTTGTGCCACCTTTGCTCTTTCTGTAACATTGCTGGGACAAATCTTGTGCACACAACCATTGCCAGCACCACATGTAGGCCCATAGCAGTCAGGTGTGCAGCACTGACCATAGCTCTAACTGATGAAATGAGTTTAAACCCATTTAAACGTGCACTGGAGCTTTCAAGTTGATTAGGAATCTTTAATATCTGTGTGAAGTGGCACAGACAGAAATATGTTGTTCATGAGATGAGGCCTCCACTCAACACAGTTCCTCTTCCCATCTAACTTGGTGGCATATCTTCATGGTGCTGGGTAACAGAGATGTGATGCAACCTTCTCCCTGTCATAGACAGGTGACAGAACTCTTTACTCAGCTCTGAAATGTCTGTATTTTTCATATGGCAATGAAATAACCCAACCAAAGCATTCCTGTTTATAAAGGTTGGCTGAACCTATTCCCTGTAAAGAAAAATCCCCATAGCCAGTGATACAGGGAACAGCTGAAGAGACACCGTGGTTAGATACCAGTGCAAGAGGCAGTTCCAGTGCACAGCCCTACAAGCTACATTCTGACTTCAGAAAATTATAGGAGAGACATATTCATTTCTTAAAATGCTTCTCTTGGCACATGCTTGTATCCTGGTTTGTGAACCCACCAGCTGTATGGTAATGTCCTGATGGATTTAGCTCTGCCTGTACCTTGGAGAAGGTTCACCATGGGTAGCACAAGGAGCTTGAAGGAGCGCACCAAGAATAACCCTCCTTAGTCAAAGCCACCCAGCTCGAAGGAAAGTGGGAGTCTGTCGTGAGAGTGATGGAAGACAGAGGGGCTTCAGGCAGCCTCCCATTATGAGTTATGTGTTTAGCATTATTTCTAGAGCAGATGCAATTTAATCTCCTTCCAGTCAATACACAGACATTTGTTTTCTGCTTAAGTCAGGTATATACCTCAGAAAGATATATAGAGCTATTATTCTAAAGCCACTTTTCCTTACACAGACAAAAAAGTCAGGAACAAAATATGCTTGGATGTTTTGGTAGATACATTTTTGAGGAGTACAACTCAAATGCTGTGGAAACTTAGGTAGCTGGCAGGAAAACAGACCAACTCTGTGCTGCCTTCAAAATCCCTGCATTTTTAACTCTTTTTTTGATGTCTCTGTTTTTTACCACAGATATTGATTCTGTCAATTCTGATTTCAACCAGGCTGCATGTGAGAGAAAAATGAGGTCTGAGCAGATGGTTGACATTAAATAAACAGTGAATTACTCCACAACTGTAGGAAGTCCAGCACATTCTGCAATGCTCTAAGTCTACAGGTAATATGAATGCCAAAGCAATCAGACTTGAGGGACACTCAAACATTTAGGAATAGATATGAAGTATACAGCCTAAAGACTGAAATCCTTGATCCTATGAACAGAAATGCTTTATCAAAATTTCTATAGATTGGACTTCTTGTTCCCCTCATGATAAAGCAATATGGACAGCATATATTGAGGGAATATGTAGAAATCCAAATTTTACTTGTCTCTGCAACAAAACTTTCTGCAGAGGGATAGACCAGATATCCCAAGGTACAGGGCTTGATTATTTTAAATGACTGAACAGGAGCTAGGAAAAGATTAGACAATTGTCTTGATAAAAGCAGTACCTGTAACCAGAATAGACAGAGTGAAAGCAGTTCTGCAATAGATTTCTAGTTTATAGTTTGGGTCACAAGTTAATCAGTACCTGAAAGGACATCGACGGAAACCATTTTTCAGGGCAAATCATTGCATGACAACCCTGGGGACAGCTATTCAACTTCTGGATCCTCCAGAGACAGCTTTCCTCAGAGATGGAGGACCAGGCTTCGAGTGCTAGATGGGGTGAAGCTGACCTGGTAGTCCCTTGCTTGCTGTACGTCCTACCTAAATGCTTGATGAAAAAAAGCATTAAAAATTGTGTGTGCTCACCATGAGAATGTGTTGTGGCTGGCATCTAGCTTGAGTGGCTCCATCCCACCTATGTAGCACCCCTCTGTGCTTCTGGGTAGGAAGAGAGAAAGCATAGTTTATGGTATCTTGCCTTTATATTTCTATACAACACACCACCCGATTTCAGTCATGAGCGAATATGAAAAGACGGTGTCAGTGGATCGACGCCGTGTTTATTCCACAGGGTCCCTCATGGACGGCTCAGGCGGCGCTCTGCCAGCACCCACGCGTGCACACAGTCTCACCTTCGCAGGTGGTCGCGAACAGCCGCTCACACCCACAGTCTGTGCACGAACCGGAGACAGAGAGGCGAGAGGGGCTCTCTGCATGCGATTCCAAGGCATTTAATGAAACCAACACACTCGAAGGAAGCAGGGACAAAGAACCAAGAACGAAAGGCACACGTGGTTTTAACCCAAAGGGTCCCAGAGACGGCCTCAGAAGTCAAAGTCTGAGGGCTAGGGGGCAGAGGCAAGGGTGAGTGACACAACAGGAGCCAATGGGAGAAGGGATAGGAGGGGGGAGAGAGTCAGTGACCAGTGGAATCTCGGTAAAGGGAGAACTTTATATCACAGAGGTTTAGGGAGAGATCACTTTCAAAGCAACGTGGGGGTGTAAAGTGGACTTTGCCACTGCAACAAGTGAAGTGTTCCCTGAGCCAAAGTTATCTCGGCAGTTGCTGACTTTGCAAAATATTTTGGAACCAAAAAGGTGAAACATACTAAATAAGTGCAGAATTTTCTTATTTAATTGAAAATTAAGTAGTTCTTGGATGATCTGGCAGTGCTAAATCCTAACGGTAATTCTTCTGGCCTGAAATGTTTCTTCCCCAGTTTAATCTAGGTCAGAGAGAAAGCTAATTCAATATTGCAGCCATGAGTATTCTGCCTGGGTGGATTAATGGACTATACTGAGCTTCTACCTCTTCCCCCATGATACTGGGTCAAAGACCTTAGTCAGTAATTATTAATACTGTTGGCCTACATTCCTGTCTACTTGTGTATATATATATTCTGTAAAATTATTTTCTTCAGTTTTAGCCTGGTGAAAGGGGCTCTTTGATGTTTTCATTTACAAGCAGACAGCTGGATCACAGGCCATCACATAGAACTGTGGCTCCTGGGCTGAACACAGCACTGCCTGTCTCCTCTGAATTTTAGCCTGATAGGCAGCAAAGCATTCCCTCCATCCCAAGCTTTTAAAAGGCAGGCAGAGAGATCTGGGCCTTAAAATCTGGATGGCGGCTTTAACATCATTTAGATTTGCAGTCTTAGGGGCTGGCATAACCTTAAGCCTGTTGGCCTAGGGAGAGCTGGGGAACTGGAAATGATTCAGGGCTGAGCACAAGCATAATCAATCAATGAGGACTTCTCTCTCCTTTCCTTCCAGTATTGTTTTCCAGCACTATTCTTGCCTTTTTCCTGCAGAAGAAGGGACTGATCTGCTTTGTTTGCTGAAGCAGTTGTCAGAGTGTTCCAGGACATGAGCATTTCAAACAGCTACACTGGGTGGAATAGAGGATTCCTTGGGTTGGAACCAGGTCTTCAAAACAGCCACATAGCTAATACTAAATTTTCATTTTCATTAGTGCTATCACATCAAGTGCTAAAAAAAAAAGGGAAAAAATGGCTAAACTTTACAGATACCATTTAGTAAAAATGAAGAAGGAGGTCAATTTATTAAGTAATGATCTTCATGACAATTCACCTTTTCACATACTGCAGTTTCAAAATGGAGAAGGCATGGGACAAATTTCCATGTTTCCTTGACTCTGACAATTATTTTCATTCTGAAAAGCCTACATGTACCATGAAGTTTTCAACAGGGGCTGGGGAGAAGATAAACGTAGGAATTTGGATAATACTGGAGGTTTTAGCAGGATGCCAAATTGCTTGCTTTTTGGGTCGTTCACTTTGGAAGGTATTTACACTAGTTGTTCATGTATTTTGATGGACTGAACAACTAAATGGAGTCCTTGTGAAACAGAAATACAATCATGTTTAATTTGATGAGGAAACAGGTGCTTTCCAGCAGTCTTACTCCTTTCACCAAAGACATTGTTTAGATACATTGAAAGTATGTTGAAGTATATCATTCATGACTGTTCTCGCTCACAATTAGCTCCATAAGTAAATGCTCAAATATCTGTAAATGGGAAGATAATTTATCGTGAGCACAAAAGATCTATGAAGAGCTTTGATATCGTTCTTGTATGAAGGAATTACCATTATCAAAATACACATTTGGCTGCTACTGTTTAGGGCAGCTAAATTTTGACAATCTGGATGGAGAATTGATGCATTTTGCAATGTTACTCATAGTTTTCATCACCAGACAGAATCATGCTTTGTCTGCTCTCAGGGGTGCAGCCTAAACATCCTAACAAATACATTTTCTTGTAAACGGGACAGATTTTGGTCACTTGAAATACAGAGGGAAACACCTAACATAGCTTCTTCAGACTTTTTTGCTTTATTTTTTATCTTGTTTTGTAGTGACCTTGGTAATAACAAGTAAGTTAGGAGACAGGATTTTTTAAGTCTTATTTCCAGTATGGCAAAGTTTGTAGTACTGCATTTCTGTCTGTCAGTGAGTTATTGCCACCCAATACTTCTCAAATCTGCCTGTTTCATCAGCTTTGACAAAGATAAGGAGCCTGAAATTTGGTTAAGTGCCAGTAAGTTTCAGAGACACAGAGAAGAGAAAAATCGGTCAGTTTCACCTTGGCAATAAAGTTCTCTGTGAGAGCTCCTTGGTTACATGCTTGGTTTGACTCACCAGCTTTCTGCAAGAGTGAGGACACAGGGCAGCATGAGTCTGCTGCCTAGGGCTTCTCTTCTGGTTGTTCTGGTTTTCTTTGCCCCTGGAGCAAACCAAAAAATGATGTTTCTGTGGAGGGCTGTGAGCCCTCAGCACAGGAGCCCTCTGCACTCCAATGGAAAGAGGTTTTGCCCCTGGAGCAAACCAAAAATGGAAACAAATGATGTTTCTGTGGAGAGCTGTGAGCCCTCGGCACAGGAGCCCTCTGCACTCCAATGGAAAGAGGCCTGAAGGCCAAAAGAATCTCCCCAGAGATAAGCAATCTTCCTTGGGTACCACATGCCTTACTTCTTTATGGTAATAGCCTGTACCCAGCTGGGTAATTGGTTTCTACCGCACCCCCTGCCCTTCCCATAAAAAGCCCCTGTTCCTGCCCCTGAGGAGGGGGGTGTTTGTTTCTGGCCTCACCTTCACAGGGGCTGCTGGACAATTAAAGCTGCCTCTGTGGAATTGCCAAATGAGGCTCCTGTCTCTCTGTCCCCGAGTTCTCCTTGGGTGATTTCACGAAGAGCTGATTCACAAGAGCTGGAATCACTTGTAGCTGTGAAATTGCTACTCTTGCTAAAATCACCTGTTGCTCAGGGAGGCCTGCCATCACCCCTGGAAGAGCTGTTCTTTGCAGGATGTTCTCTCTAGGAAGGTCATGGCATACTGGTGCTGACCAGCATTGGACCCCCTGCAGTATGTTTCTATCTTGTATTCTGGATAGGCATGGCCAGGTTCAGAGAAGCAGTTCCTTTGTGCATGAAAGGTTCTGTTAAAGTAGGATACATCAAGCTTTTACAGCACCCAATTAACAGGTAAGTTGCCCAAAAAGCAGGAAGTGATGTGCCAGAATAATTCCCTGTTAACAGAGGTTGATTTTGTTGACTATCCCAAGCTTTTATTGGTATCATTCTGCTTACAGACTGACAATTTAGTGTGACTGGAACAGCAACACGAGTGAGCTGGACTCATGGACATATCTGTGACAGCCCTGCCTCCCTGATAACAGATGTGGTCATCCTTAGTCTGTGAGATACTGTAGTACACTGAACACCCTCTTTTCTCCCCGTTCACCTTTCTAGGCCTTTCTTCCCTGAGCACAAGGGCCTCCCTTTACCCGAGGATGCTGTAAGCCCCAAAAAGGTCACAAACAACACGAAAGCAATCGAAAGGACCAAGAAATAGTGTTTACCTATTTCCAAAGTCGTACTTAATATCTCTTTTGTCCCTAAAGTTTGAGGCTGTCAGGTCTCCAAAATATGTCCATGCAAAGGAGTTTGGGTCCCACAGCTGCAGTTGTCATGATGGAATTCAGATGGATTAGTGTACCAGAGGTACCAGATTGGGTACTGGATTAGGGTACCAGAGGTCATGGCCCAACATGACTTGTAGCAAAGGAGCTCTGTGTTCCCCTGCTCCTTTGAAGTTTTTCTCCAAGAACTAAGGGAAATCAGAAAAAAGTCCTCTCTATTTCCCAGATCTGCATTGAAAAAGGGCAGCCTTTTTCTCCCTGGTTATTCTCAGCCTTATGTGCTCAGAGACAGAGCCCATAAATTTACAGAAAAAGCTCATGCTTTTTCCCTAGGAGAATAGGAAAGAAGGATCAAACAGATCTCCTCCTGGCACTGAATTCCCTCTCTCCTTTTCTGTAGTCTAAGTCAGCTGCTCTTCCAAATTTTCTATCGCAGTATCATGGCACAGTTGCTAAAGCAAAGCTCTGTTAAAGTGGTTGTGTTAGGTCTTGCCAGGGCACACAGCCCAGGTGGGGGGATCTGCAGGCATGTTACAAAGCTGAAGCATTTTGATTTCACTTACAATGCCATTCCAAGGGTGAGGTTAGCAAGATTATATTCCTTCCCTGCCCTCATCTTTCCTAAGGGGATGCGCAACCCGCAATTAAGAGCCACCATAATTGCAACCTGTGCTCATCAGGTCTATGGATGTGCTGCAAATAATAGCACCAGCATGGGGAAGCTGCGAGTCAGCAAAGATGTTTCCAGGAAAATAAATTTCCCCTTGCTCTTCTGCCCTCTCAAACTATGCTCCCCAGAGCTTCTTTGAGTGGGATGGCAGAGCACTGGGGCAGCCAGCCGGGAGTGCTGTGAGCTCTGCAGCTCTCCTCTCTGCCAAAAACAAATCAGAAAACCTGCAGTGAGTTCAGGAGCTCAGAGCCAGCATGGAGAGCTGAAAGGACTTTGCAAAGCAGAGATTAATTTCTGGCAAAGGATGTTTGACATTCATGAGCTATTAAAGCTTTTGGATATAAAAAGCACTGGCCTGTTTTATTACGGGTGAGCCCAGCTAGCTGGGTTTCTTTGCTGTGGGAACTGAAATGCTGCTGCTTTCTGAACCCACAAGTCAGTTTTATAACTCTGCTCAACTGCCATTTCTTTGCTTCCACTCTTCACTGCATGTGCTTGGGTCAGAGCTGAATGACGTGACTGGCATTTGTTCCACATCTGGATCCTGTCACTAGAAATGAAGATATTTTTAGCCTGAGTTGAATCATTGCTATTCTTAGATTTTTGGCTGGAGCTTCTGCTGTATTCTCCCTTCTTCTCCATCTTCTATCTCCTGAAGGTTTTTGGTTTGTTTCTCCCAAAGCTCACTAATGAGGGTGTTGGGAATATATTGCTGCTAGTAGAGGAGGGAGTGTTAGGATTGCTCTGAATTTTAAAAGACTATAAGAATAATGTGCAAGTCTTTCTGTAAGAAAGCATAATCACTGCATTATTGGAGGGGGGGATGTTACTTTTAAAATCTGTCTCCAGATTTTGTCTTACAGGTAGGATCTTGTCTTGACTTGCTTGGACTAGGAAAAGCATAAAGGTAAGATACATATAGCTCCTGACCTCTTAAATGGCAAAAAATAAAACAAAGGAGAGATGAAATGATCAGAGATCCCTGAATGCATCAGCATCACCATGAAACCCAGCTCTTCTCAGCTGGGAGTGAGGTTGTCTTTGCCCTGTGTCTACAATTGTTCTTGCTCCCATTTTGCCCACCATTGTGCAACCTTCTGAGAGAGCTGGTGGTTTGAGATTGTGCTATAGGGGAAAACAAATGAACTGATAAAATCTTTTATTTCCTTTCTTTTATTAGAAGCAGATATCTTAAATTAATGCCAAAGCTGTCATTTAAAGTCAAGCGTCCTCTAAATTGTCCAATTTAATTTAGTTGGGGGGAGCTCATTTCATTGTAACTGGTTATAAAAATATGTAATAATGAAGTTGATAATAATAATAATATACACTGCTCAGGCATTAACAGGGCATGATTTCTCTTGAGTTATTGCCATGCCATGAAGCTGCCAGCTGGGGTCCATCCCCAGGGCTTTAAGGCAGCCAAACACTAACAAGGAAGTAGGTGGGTGCTGTACTGAGATAGTTTTTAGTACAGAGGCACAACAGCTCCTTCCTTTTAGCAGCTCAGCTCAGTGGCTGTCTCTGAGCTGGTGGTTACTCAGGCAGGAAGGTGAGGAGGGAGTTCAGTCAACCCAGGCTTGCCACTTCCTCCTCCACAGGGCATTTGGGGACTGGTGGATGATTATACAGATCCCCATAACAAAGGGATTGAGCAACATGGTGACCCTCAGAGCTGCCTCTTTCCTGCACTCTGTCCACCCATCAGGAGATATATCTGCCCTTACCAGGAGCTCTGAGCAGCTTGTATTAGCAGCTACAGCTGCAGGAATATCAACATACTCAGAAAAACGTCTCCTTCCTCTAGCTTCCCCAAACAGTTTCTATTCAGCTGGGACGCAGTGGAGTTCAGTCCTTCCCTGTGCCTAGGATATGATTTTCCACAAAACCCTCAGGACAGAAATGGGGAAAATATCCTTGCGGAAAACTTAATTCTTCTTCAAAAATTAGGAACCAAAGAGTTTGCTGAAGACAGAGAGGTGTGCAAGTATGTTGGTCTATGTAGAACAAGAGTTTTCAGAGCATTATAAAGAAGACAGAACATTGACTATGAGAGATAGTCTCTCTTGGCCTCACAGGAGGCTATCTGGGAGCCCCTTATGCATCTGCAGGCTGTCTGTCAAGGCTGATTGTACAATCCAGCAGAAGTGCTTTGCTGTGCACTGGCTGTAACAGTCTATAGGGCTTTATTCTGCTTCTCACGAGCAGCTCTGTGGCTGCTGCCTCCAACTCAGTGTACCTCCATACAAGGGCTCCAGGTTGTGCTGGATGTGGGTCACTCAAACTTCAGCAGCACCCCAATACATCACCCAGCATCCACTCCTCTGAGCACAGGGTTATGGTCTCCCCTTGACTTGTAAACTGCTCAGATTGAAACTGTTGCTCATAGGGAAGCGATGAAAAATGACACCCCAAAAGCAGTCTAAGATACCAGCCTTGCTTTTCAAAAGGCTGTTACAAGCAGAAAAAATGGTAGCACAAGAACAGATGTGTTACTGACAGTCACATGCTTTTGAATGTCTATGTTTGCAAAATTCAAGGGTGAGATTAACAAATTAACAAGGACATAGTTTTAAGCAGTGTGCCTGCATGTGTAGCTGTGTGTACATGCTTTGTTCGGGTTTCTAAAATGCAAAAGTAGCAGAAAAACCTTACAGGTTTTTGGGTTTATAACATGGCACATGCAAATACTTTTCTTCAATTCACATTTCTGCTTCTTTTGTTATCCTAAATGGACTTTTATTCCATTAAACTGTAATAGAAATCTATAATCCTACCAGCTACCTGGAGCAGAGAAGAAAGCATATTTGCTGCCATTCCTTATCAAATCCCAGTGGCAGAATATGGAAGTAGATTGTGTTTGTCAGCACAAACAGCAGTCCTTTCAAACAAACTCAGAAGGAGGACACAACAGTGAAACATGAAATTGCTTTCAAGGTAGGAAGAACAAGATGACAAACCAAAGTGTGCAGCTAAACGTAATAATAGATTTGATGCTGTTGGGCCACCTGACATCAACCATTGCAATAACATAACAGTGCGTCGCTGCTTCTCTTACTGGCCACCCTGAAAGATAGATGTAGCTGTATCCTCCATAAGACAGTTATACAAAAATAGATCACTTAATTGCATTTTAATGCATCTAAAATTATAAAGACCTGAGCTGCAGAAGGAAGGCTTCAGTTCCATTTTTCTGTATTGGAGGTAATCAGATTTCTGTCTCTGAAGGTTTGCTGCCCATTTATGACCCTTACCAACTTGTCATGTCCTACCCCAATCAGCTGTAGTATTTTCATTTTTGAAGGTTTATGAAAGTTTGGAATTTTCAGCTGTTGTTTGTTTATTCAGCCACTTACACAAGAAAGCAGCTGGAGAGTTGAGAGAAGCCTGAGCGCATTTGGGACTGGGCTGTGACATGACAGATTTTAGTTGCTTACACACAAATGCATCATCTTAATGTGGGTCTTGGTTTGATAGAGCAGGGAAAGCAGGCTTCTCCCACAGCTGCAGCATGGAAATAAAAGGAGAGGCAGTTTCCATGTGGAGTTACTGCTAAGCTAACCCTGCACACAGCTGGAGAAAGCAGATTTAATACGTTCTCTCAAAAACTCAGTTTCCAAATAGAAGAACAACAGAAAAATTTCAGCTAGACTTGAACAGAATATACATCTTAATAGTGCAACTGCCTACTCCCTCTGTCCTCTCAGAGGACCCACTGAGAAAACAACAGACTTTTCTAAGTATTACATGTCTCAGTAAGAGAAGCCTTGGTTGGCCTTGGGTGGCCCCATTTCGGATCTCTGAACTCTCCTGTGATCTGATGACGATATTAAACATGAGCAGGGACACACCAGCTCCTGGTCCTTCTCTAGTCACACAGCAAGCCCTGGCTGGTGAACACAAGGGACCTTGAAAGGTCATCTGAGCCTCAATGCGATTATGTACCACCCGGCCTCATCATAGCTTGAAACCCCTCAGTGACGGGGCTCCACCACACGCCTGCAGAGGTTGTTACAGTGTGTCATCATTCTCACTGTAAAAAATGTCTTTGTTAGATCGAGAAGAAACTTCTTATTGTGCAAGTTGTACCTGCTGACCTCCTCTCTGTGTGCCTTTGTGAAGAGACTCCCATCCTCTTTGTAGCTTCCCTTTAAGTATTGAAGTAGTCTGATGAGTCTCCCACTGAGCCTTCTCCAGGATGAAAAGAACTATTTCCCTCCACCTTCCCTCACAGGGCAGGTTCTCCAGCCCTCTGAATATCTCCGTGGCCCTCCTTTGGACCCTATCCAGTCTGTTCATGTCTTTTTTGAATTGTAGGAACCGGAACTGTAGAAATTATCTCCAAGCACAGGTTCATCTTTAACTGTTGTCCTTGTTTTTGTTGTTATCCCTGTATGACATTATCATCCATATGCAGCTTTTCATACACAGACCACACAACAACTGCAACTGAAGATGAGAATTTGAAAAAATGTCCACTTGAAGGAGTGTCTTGGTTTGAAAGACAGGTGTCTGCTAAGGAAGGCAGGAGCCTCCCTTGGAATGGAAAAATGTAACCCCCTGCCCTCTGAATTATTATAATTTTGAAATTACAGGGCTTTCAGGCAAAGATATGAGAAACAGGAATAACAGTTCTTTACTAGTATATGTAACAAGGCAATAATACAGAAACACTGGCCTAAACTGCCAGAGTCAGGATATGACCTGACACCCTGCTGGGCAGGGTGGTGGCAGCAGTCCAGTTAAATGGTGGCTGCAGTCCTCTTGAGGTGATAGATGTGATTCTGTTGAAGCAGTGATCCTGTAGAAGGATCTGGTCTTCCTCTGATGGTCCAGTGGTGGCTATGTAGCTCTTGTCCTCTGGGAATACAGTAGTAAGGGCTGACTGTGGTGTTCCAAACCTCAGATTATATCCAGGTAGGAAAGCTTGGTTCCTCCCCCTGGGCGGAGCATCTCACAATGGGATGATGTAATTTTATGAGTCAGGTAGTGAAGCTGGATGGCCCATTAACAAAAGATATCTCTCTGGAGGGAGTTATCAGGGATATGTCATGGAAGAGACAAAGAACACTGCCCCACCTGGTTTCAACAGATGGTGATAGAATACATACTTTTGGTTATATCTTACATTGTAACCTAAGACAAGGAGTTTTCAAAGTTTGCAGAATATGGGAAATATTCAGTACATAATCCCTCAGAAAGTTTAGGTGAAAGGTTATTATTCTTAGCTGTGAAATGACACTTCAGAATTAGGGCTGTAATGGCTGCAATTTTAATCTTAATGTGTAGCACTGAAAGATGCACATAAACATTTGCTTATAGTGAGTGTCAAGTAGTAACTTCTGAAGCAGCTTCAGGGCGGTCTTGATAATGCTTAAAAATACACTTGTCTCCACTGCAAAATAAGAAGTGTGAGTTACTTGTGACAAAGCAGGAGAGAGCACAGAAATGCATTTTGAACTTCTCATATAGCTTAATTATAAGCATCTTTTCCATAAGAAATTAGGATTTGACAGTGTTCCTGAGAAGATATTTTTAACTGATGAGTCTTGAATGTAGTGACAAAGATCCTGTTTACTATAAAAGGGCAGAATCATGCACTTAATGAAAATACATGAGTTTGCAAAAGGTAATTTCTTTCCTCCAGTCAGTTCCATATTATTTTTACTACTGCAGCATCTTGTTGTAAAGCATTTCAGTAAGGTTGAATGTCAGGTTCAGTGCATGTCTCTTTCTCTAACACTTAATTTGGTGTTTTAGTGCTGAGACTTTCCCTAATTAAAAGTTATTTACATGGCATAGAAAGATTGTTCACCAGATTTTTTTTTAATAGATAAATTAATTCAATCACTTGCAAATTTGGCAATCAGTTGTCATGCAAACTGAGATGATCCTTAGACTACAAATTCACCACTTTGCATTCCAACTCTTCTCTGGCTTTCCCTAGCTCTTTTAATCATGAGGTTATGCAGACAACCCTCTTGTGCTTGTGCCTCTGCCTCTTTCTTATTTTAGACTTTGCATTCTTTTTTCCCAGTATTCTCTTGAAATCTGGTTTCAAAGTGCCATGGTGCTGCCGGAGTTACCGATGCAGCAAATAAACACCAAGTGAGGTTTACTTCAGCAATACAGGCTGATTAAACATGTTTACCTCTGATAAATCAATATGTGGAATAGTGTGTGTGGGTCAGGTCACCCTGTCTCCCAAAGAATAGAGTACAACTTGAAACAGAACTGACAAAGGCAACAAGGACGATCACGCTGCCTTAGTATGAAGAAAGGCTTTAAAAGGGACTTCAGTCTGGAATGAAAACAGGAGAGTGGATGTAACAAAAGAGAAAAGGAAAGTATTCATTTCTTCTCACAATCCATGCCACAGGTAGAGCTTAGTTAAATGCCTAGGTCATAGGTTTATATGAGAGAAGAGAACACACTGTTTGATAGGAAGTGCAACTTCACAGCTGGGCTTCTTAAAGGAGCTTAAAAGTAGAAACAGGCTCTGAAAGGGAATAGATAAACTCACACCGTAATGAACTATCAGCAGGTATTAGACACAGTTACCTGTGTGAAGCTTCTGTCTAAGACATCATCAAAGCACTGTTTAAAAACATTAAAATTATTTCCAGATGGTTAATTTGGATTTGCTCCGCTCTGGCCCTGAAGACTGAACACCCATCAGCAGTGGGAGTGCTTGGGGTGTTCCAGGAGCACAACTCAGATTCATTTCAACTGAAAGAAGCTCAGATCCTGTCCAGCAACACTTGGGGACACAGACTGAAGCAGAATAAGACAATCAAGAAATTGTTTTCTGAAGTGCTTAGATGTGAACAGCAACACACATGACGGCTCACCATTATACAGTTATGGATAAAGCACTTCAGTGATTCACTTTCTTTGGAAGGGGAGGATGGAAGAAAAATTATCTCCCCACATTAGTATTCAGATGACATAAATACATGAAGTGCATTAAGTGCACCTAATTATAGGAAATGGCCTAAGCATATAGTAACACTCTGGAGCACCCACAGAGGTGTTCACGATGACCATGTGGAAAATGGCCTTTGAGTGAAAAATGACTTTCCCTCTCATGGGTGGAAAATGGGCTTGGCTTTTAAGGCTGTCACCAAATTTTCAAATTTTTTACCTGCAGGGACCTGTTTTCATGGTATATGTCTTTCTTTCTTCCTCATCCAACAGCAGAGATTTTAAGGGTGACATACAAGTAGTCACTGATTAACAATTGACTGAGGATTAGGTCCAGGCTTTTAAATTCCCTTCTTTTAAAACAACACAGCACATAAAACCTTCCTTGCTTTGATATACCAGAAAAGGAGAAAGAAAACAAAGGAATGTTGAAATTCTGAAATTTGATCCTCTTTAATGTGAAGATATTGCTGCTGTTCACAGTTAGTTTACCCTACAAGTTCTTGGAGCATATAAAAAAAGTGTTTGAATTTTAAAATTCAGAATATATGTAGGAAAACGTGTTTTCCTCAGTTGACTGGCTCCTAATGGCACAGTGACAATGTAGGAAAAAAGCTAGACATTTCTTCAGCCTTGTGAGTTCTGTTTTTCTGGGTTTTTGTCTGGGCTGCGGTGACATCTATTAGTTGATGAACAGTTATTTCTCTCTGAGCATCACTCTTTTTCTAGAGAGGGTAAATCTCATGGTTTGAGATGTCAAGAATCTGTTGATTCTTATGGTGTTGAACCTTATGACGTTGCTCCTGGTTTCCAGTTGGTGTTATTGAGGAAATTTTATTTCTTGTGTATTTATAATAATTTCACCCTTCTTTCTGTTTTTAAAAGTCTCTCCTCCATGACAGTGTGGCAAATTGAAAATACAGCCAGAATAAAATGTACAGGCTCAAGCAGCAGAAAGCAAGCAAAAAGATGTTAAAATATTTATTTGAAGTCTTGAAAGGATTATATCAGTGGCTGATTTTTTTGGCCGGAACAAAGATTTTTTAAATGCAGCCATTCACTTCCACCTCACCTGGGAATGTTCTTGGCAACATGCATTTCTAAGAAACATGAATTCTTACAGGAGTCTCACTGGATTTGCTCTTCATTTGCTGATCAGTTAACATGAAAATGATAAGTAGGTAGCAAGCTAATATTCTTCAGTTGATTACTTCACATAATTTTACATTATATTGATAGTGTTTCTATAGAAATGTTAGGAGGTGGGCACAACATATGAACAGCTAGACTAAAAATAATCAGAGAAAACAATCTTACGGTTCAGAATTATAATTTGAGCACCTGGCTTGGTGTAATAAAATGGTAAATAAAACCAAACAAGAACAGATCACAAGGCAGACTTGCAAGACTCCAGTCTGCTTCTTAGTAAGCAATCAGTCAAAAAAGCATATTAAAGATTGCTGATGAGAAGCAGTATTCAGAAGAAAAACTGGTTTGCCCAAATTATTTCTGTTTTGTATTTTCAAAAAAACTAATCACAAATGTTATTGTAGCCAGGAAGGAGGGAGAGCATCAGGATTAATTTCATGGGGACAGAGCTGTTTAGATCCACAGGTCATGTCAGTTCACTTCAGTCTCTGGGAGTCAGTAAATCTGTTTAGTTTTTCCAGCTTTTTCACAGAGGCAGATCAAGTCTAAGCTTGGCACATATCCCAGCTGAACTCTGAAATAGCTCCTTCAAAGGACCAGGTACTTCTAGAGGTTCTTATTAATTTGTTTTATGAGCACTACTAGGGAAACTATTCTCACTGCTATTTTGCAGGTGGTGGCAGTCCCATAGGCAGGGAAGGACTCCTACACACAATCCAGTCACTGTTTCAGCAGATCCATGGTCCTTTTTCTTACTTTGGAGACCGTGGCAAATGTGATTCAGTTTGATTTTCTTTGATCCTGACTCAAATACTAACCTGTTTGGAACTGTTTCACCAGAATAGCTATCTTGCAAAGATGTTTCATTATACATAATGAAACTAAGGCAAAATTGTTCAGCAGCCTATTAATGCTGGAAAGAATTCTTCAGGTAAATTCAGCAACTGGTCAGAAACTGGAGATAGACAATGGTACTTCCAGTGCACGAAGCTACCAGCAACTAAGAGCCAGCACCAGTCCATGCGAGGTGTCAGGGCTCACTAACCACAACAGTAATGCTCTTTTTAGTCTGCCTGGTAGGTCACCAATGGAACAACAACAAATATTTTTGCAAGCCCTGTTCTGCACCTTTTGGTAGTACTGCTAGATGGAAAAGCCCAGAGGTAAAAGCCCAGCCTTGCAGGAGTTTCAGTGTTCTTGGGGGTCTTGCAGACATCAGTGAAAGCTGTGTGCCTTAGATCCTTGAAAATGTGGGTCCTGGCTTTTTGCACCAAGAATCTATAGTTTCAGTTGAATTAAATTAAAAAGACACATCTGATTATATCCCATCATTTCTGTGTCTGTTTCCCCATCTGTACAAGGCATACACACCTTTTAATGACTTTTTTGGTTGTGAAGTCCCCTGTCTAAGTCAGGTAGATTGATTCCACCACTGGAGAGATAGAGGGATGAATCCAGTGCTGCCCCTTGGATCATCCATCCTCCATTCTCATCCCACAGGCATGTTCAGAAGTCCAGATGAGAAATAAGGCTAGGAAAAACAGGACATGTTTCAAAGGCTCATTGGGTGATTGACGGAACTGCTTTGCCTAAACAATCCATTCAGAAGAGTTGGTTGTTTCCTGAGTCGTGATGGCTGCTGAGATGTATAAAGAACTTCAGACTATTAATTACTGAAGAATCATTCAAACTGAGAATTGAAGTTCCCATACGAGAGACAGCAAAGAGAAAATAATAAAGGAGCAGCATGTCCCCAGTTGGTACACGTGTTTGAAAGGAAGATGTGAATGGGTTTTATATTAAGAGTAATCCAAAATTTCCATCACTTCATGTTTGATCAGAGGGACTGCTCCAGCTCTTGACAATTTGATTCTTTTGTCATCTGAGTACATTCAGCCCTACAAATACACAAAATTGGCCCTAACAGAGGCAACATACAGAGTGACCCTGTCTTTCTACCATTTTGGCTTTATGTAGGAGAAAGAGCCTTTTTCTAAACTGTCAGCATGGTATTGTAATTCTTTGTCTGAATAAATCCTCTGCTGGATATTCAACATTTCTAAGAAGGAGCTGAGGGAAATAATTTTCCATGATTAAAGGTTTCTGAGATGTTTTTGAGCATCCACTCCCACAGTTACTGCAGTGTAACTCATCAGGCAGACTGTAAACAAAGACTTAATTGTTGTTGACTAACTCAAAGTTTTTTGAACATCCACATGGGATGAACTTTTCCCATGCTGAAAAAGTGACTGTAAAAACCATCAAAAAGGAGGCAATCCCATCATTCAAAATCTGCTGTATATAATTCATCCATGTAAAACCATGCTTAGTGCCTCTGCCAATGAATCCAACAGCCTCCTCCCACCCTGCACCTCTGACCTGAAGCACAGGCATACTTTTGAGCTCTGATAAACATTTCTATGTATCTGTGTGTAAAATACTACAAGGATTGACTATGAAAGTTCATGGGACAGTTTTATCTGTCTCAGTAAGAGTTTTTTGGGAACCTTAATGTCTATAAGTCTTTTGCTCTTGCTAGTATAGGATAGCTGGGAATGTAGTGTACCCACCACAGACCATTAATTTAGAAAGTTTCTCCTGGACAGAACCCAATACAATTTTTTAAAATAAAGCAATAACATTGTTAAAATCGTCATTCCATGTGCCATTTCATAGCAGCTATAAAACATAGTGCTAAAGTTTAAAACTGTTTAGTGTTTCACATTTCTTGAGAAATGTATATCATCACCTCCTAGGTCGATAAAACTCTAATCCTTGTTGTTCGATGGGTTGTGGGTTGCTATAAACCTTTCATTTCCTGATAGTCTACAACTGGATGTTGCCATGATTTATGTAATGTGGATAAAATGCAAGAAGAAGGGATGTAATATTAGTATATTTAAATTCATTTACCTTTTTTTTCCACTCATATTTTTATCCCTGGTAAATTATATCTAATAGTCCAAAACAATGCTCTCACTGTGTTGGTTTGAGTCCTGAACAGACAAATGATAACAAAGTGGCTGAAGACATTAGAAAAAGCCAAAGAGGAACTATGTATCAAAAGTAAGTGCAAAATCTTCAGTTTGTTTTCAGTTATTATTCAGAAAGATGTCCGAATTGATTGACTAGTTCTACCTCCCATCTTCTGGTGGCTGCTTTCACATATCCCTAGTTCCTGACTTGGATGGTCATATTTGACACAGACTGAGCTCCTTATTCCTTGTGCTTGAAGTAAAACTTAAAAAATAAATGTTATGATTCAAATATCAGACAGAATGCAAATTAAAAGGATAGTTTTTTCTAGATGTGATAGCTTTAAAGACACTGTTTGTGCATCTGGTTCTTGGGGTTTTTTGGGGTTTTTTTTGATAGCTATTGGGATTAGCATTCAAGAAAGATGGTCCCAAAGAGCTAATATGGAAACCGTTCGGATGAGAGCTCTTTATCCAGAGACCGGTTTGTCCAGTGCTTAAAAGTTCTGACCAATTTTTCATGCTATGGAGAATTCATCTTGCTACCTAGAGAAAAGACCAGAACTGCAGAGACCACTGCTGGTAGTGCCAAATCCTCTCCTCCCAGTCTTGGGGCAGCTCTGGGCTGCTCCTGCAGACAGCCCATGGGGTGAGACTGTCACTGAAGCTGCTCTGCAGTCCTGTCTGTGATCCCAGGTCCTGCTGCATCCCAGCAGAGGAGGACTCATAAACAGGCAGAGAG
>NW_008246058.1:3495455-3512775 GCF_000691975.1 Corvus brachyrhynchos
ATCAGGGCCTGTGAAGACACTTGCTCCATTTTTTCGTAACTGAAATTTTGGCAGAGGAAGAGTTTTGTGTCAGTTTACAGCCTGGTTTGTTTCCAAAGTGAAATCTAACCCCCTTCACAATGATGAAACCTATTTGTCCAAAGGCTCTATGGGATATTTTTGTATAAATGCCAGCCTCTCAGTGAAATAAAGCAGGGCACCAGCAATAAGAGGGACTGCAAAGCCCCCACAAATTATGACAATAAGGAGGGGATTTGCTCCTAACACTAGCACGGCACACATGAGATCAGTGCAGCCCTTTTTAAAGCCTGTGGAAGGACAAAGGTTTGTGGAAGAATGGTTTCTTGGGCAGCCTGGGGCAACACAACCAATAGAGACTGGGGGTCCAAGGGACCAGGTGTAAACTCATCAAAATTGCACCCCTTCTGCTCCCACCACACAGCACAGAGGGAAAAACCTCAGCACCAAAAAATCTGATCTATCAAATTGCTTGCTGCTGGAGGCATTGCTAATATGGGCCATGAAATGGCCTTAAATGTCTTTATTTTTAAAAGCACATCAATTCCCAGCTGTATGTAAGACTGAATGACCATAATGATTTTAGTACCTTCTTAGTACCTTCTTTCCCCATCTGTAAACCAAAAATAGTAACGCTAAGCCTAACAACAGATGTGGTGAGGCTAAATTAACTTCTCTCTCTCATCAAAGGATACAGTTTAGGACCACTGCCTTTGATAATGCTATCCTCATACTCCTCACTAGATTTATCCCACTGGCTGTTTTATCTGATATCTTTGAATTGTAGATGTTAGATAGAAAATAAATGGAAAAATATTTTCGGGCTGAAGAGTAAAGCCATTATAAATTTTGCCAACCATTTCATAAACAAGAAAGTGATAAACCCCCTAAAGATTATTTTAAAAAACAATAACAAAAGCCAATGGGATTATTTTCACTTGCCATCTGGTTTTTATTCTTTAAATGCACAAATATTAAATCCAGGAAAGACTGTTAAATAATTCCTTATGATAGCCTGAATGGAAGGAGCTTGGACTTCCTCCTTTGGACTCCTGGTTGAAACCTAACAGCATGTGTTTGAGTAAAACAAGCCTTCCAGAAACACATCTTGTTCGGCTGAGCTTTCCAGAGAGGCAGAAGAGTCTGAGATCCACACAAAGGTTTAGAATGAGAACAGCTTACAAGTAAATATGAGATTTTTTCATTGCCAAATATGACCCACCTCAGCATTAGGGACCTTCAGAAAAATACATTGTGAAGCCACAAGAGTTGGCAGCTAGAGGAATTTTAAATGATGGATGCTCACTTCTTGTGTTGCTTTTGAACCATTAAGCTGATGTTTGCACCTTTAGTTTCATGAAGACTTTCTGCTTTTGCTCCTGACCATTCACACAAATGCTCTCTCTGACAGAGAGTGTACAACCCAGACATCATGCTTGGAGAAACACTCAGAATTCATTCCCCACCAATTTCTAGCCCTGTGTCAAAGCAGGTTGATTTTATTTTTTCCCTATTTTATGAAAATAACTGTCTTCAACATGGGATGTATATGACAGATGAATAAAACAGGTTAGAGACCATATATGAGAGATACATCCTAACAGAAATTAAAAATGCACCCATAAATTTTCTAACTTGCCCTGTGACATGCTGCTACAGATGAGAAGATAATAGGCCATGACTCTTCTGCCTCATTCCCATCTCTGGTACAGCTGCAGTGTAAGGGCAGTGGGACCATCTAGCTTGCAAAAAGTGCTTTCCCACAGAAAGACTCCCCTCAAATCAGAGGCCCCCTGATTTGGAGGTAAGGTCTCCTGATTTAGAGGCAAGGTCATTCTTCTGTTTCTAATTGTCAACTCTGGTCTAATTTTCAGAGTGTTAACAGGGCATCACTTTACGGTTTGCTGATTGAAGATAGCTATGCGAGCAGGACATCTTCTTGAGCTATTGCATGGCAGGCCCTGCTCCAGCACTTAAAAGTGGAGAAGGCAGGAAGTACCTACACATTTTCTCCCTCTGGATTGGATGACTGCATGACTTTGGTGTCAGATTTTGGGCATGGACCACTATGGCACATGACAGATATTAGGCCCCATGCAAACAGAATGAAAAGACAGCACTGGATGGAGAGGGCATTGTTAATACTGTCTTATTTTACTCTTTGTGGTCAGTGCTGCAGACTGCAAACATATCTGTGTGAGAAACTCACTTCAGCTGCTGCTTAAACCACATTTTCTTGTTATTTTCATATTTAGTGGTCTGGCTTAGACCACACACATATTACAAAGTGTGTTACGACATGCGGCTGTTGCTGCTGATTGATCTTTGGTTTACCAATGCCACAAAATTTCTCCACATATCTCCACTACTCCACACCCCAAATCCTCCATATTGTTGCACATATATATATTACTATATATGGGACTATTAGTCCCATAAACCTAAATTTCCTAAACCCAGGTTTCCAACACCCAACTTCCTTCAGCTGATATCAACTTCCTTCAGCTATAGTGTGGGAGAACAAGCTGAAGGCCTATTCTCACTGGGAAATGAAATCTCATTTTTCAAGTTCACAGTCCCGTGCTTCCTCCACATCCTGCAAGGACAGGAATGGCTCTTTTTTTTCAAATGTATAGATTTGTCTCTGGCCATGCCATCCATTGAGGCTCCACATGGCCCTGCAGTCAATCATAACCTGTGCTAGAAGTGGATTTTTAAATGGGTCTTCTATGTTAAGCTGTATAATTGATAATATGATGATGAGACAGAAAAAAAAGGAAAATAAATGTAAGCCTGTTTAGAAATCTATGTTCCTTTTGAACATAGATTAGAAATTAGACTTTGCCTAATTTTCTGAATGCAGAGTAAATTATTTCTGTGTGTAGATACAGAAAAGAATTGCCACACAAATGATTGTCGTAGGTGAAGCTTAGATTTTTCAGACTGACTGACTGGCTTAGATAGTAACCAAACAGTGGAGATGGAACAAGTTACCTCTGGTATGTTGAACTGTCCAAGTTACTGCACTATGAAGTAAAGCCCCAAAGGGGAGGTAGTAGGTCAAAATACAGTGGAAGACAATACAGACCAACTTTAATCACCAGATAAAAAAAGCTTGTCCCATTACTTTCTGAGTGGTAAGACACAGTTATTAATAGCCAAGTTTACTGAGATTTGTAAAAATCACTTTGGATGCTCATAGAACATTCTTGCATCTCAATCTCTTTCTTAGTCAATGAAGACAGACTGTGGGGAATAATTCTGCTTATTTAAACACCATTGTAAACAGAAACAAACTGAATGTTAAATCTTTCTAGTCTACTTTGCAGACTTCTGTGGGTGTCTAGATGATGCAGTCCAGGAGGAGACATGGAAGACATTCTTCTACAGAGAAGCCAGTACTTAGTCAGAAGAATCCTGCCTGTTAATCCTCCCAGTTAAAGCTCCTTAACACACTTTTTATCTGGACCTTGAGTTGCTTAGGATCATTTCAGATCATCCAATCCACAGAAATAAGAAAAGTTTGAGTGATTTTTCAAATACCTGTCCAAAGACTGGAGACACGAACACAGGTGTGCACCAGAAATCCCACACCCTCAAAATTCCAGAGTTAAGTCTGTAAAACTATTACCACAAATTCATGCTGATTTTCATCAGTACCATTTATTATGTTGGAAAGTACTTAGAGGATAAAAGTAATTTAGTAGTAATCATGCTCTGAAATGGAATTAAATTACTTGAGAACTTTAAAGCTTTTCTTTAAGTTTAACTCTTCTTCCAGATTATGCACATTACTTTTCCTTTTGAAAACATGCACAACAACATAGCCCTGACTTAAATGCACAGACAATACAGTCCCACACATGGGCTGTGCATTTTCTTGTGCAAATGCGGTCTGGTCTTGCAACCACTGAATGTGAATGAAAAGATCTATTAACTCTGGTGTGCAGGACCATGATCATGGGTACCTGTGAATGTGATTTTTGATTTTTCCCTACCACTATCACTCAGCTTCTAAGACTTGCAGGACATAACTACACCAATTTTTCCACGGTAGAAGTTCCAGTCAATTGGTGTGAATTAGTGTCTCCTTGTCTTTCTGGCAAGGAAAGACATCCCTTTCATTAAAGGAATAATGTGGCAAGAAAGCAGACTACACATTGGGGTTTAGGTTTTTGAATTATGTCAGGAGCATTCACACAGTCTGAACACACCGTGGTAAATCATCCTTGCTTTCCCCTCACAACCTGTGTATGGAAGAGACAGGTATTTAAAAGATTTGAGGAAACTGTTATAATCAAATGATTGAATAGAGAGGATTTCCCCATCCTCTTTTCCCCCATGCTGCTCCTTCTGTCTCTGTGAGAGCTGGCAAACACTAGCCCCTTCCTTGCCCAGGCAGCATGTTTCAGAGAGGCTCCTGATATTTGCATGTTTCAGGAGGTTCCATCTGACATGGGAAAAAAGGACTTAAGCAACTGACATCAATGGAGGATGGAGTACCACAGAACTTGCCTGTTTGTGCCCCTCCTGCTGCTCCCATTGGATTCAGCCTGTGCATTCCTCTCAGTGCTGTGCAAGCAGAAAGCAGTGTATGTCCAAATGTCCTTGAACATTTCCCAACACATTGCACAATCCTTGTGTCAGTGTGAGCTGGGAGGTACGTGACCTCCTCATGTCTTGGGAGAACATTTGATACTGCCCACACTCCCTCACTGGCATAGTAAGTGCTGGCAATTTGTGATCAAAGAGTACTTTGAGCTTCCTGGGAGCAGTGGGGCGAGGTGGAATGCCAAGGGGGATGTTCTTCTCCACCCACCCTGGTGCAGACCCAAGGGAACCACACAGCTGTTGTATGACAGCCTCCAGAAAATCCTTTGAGGACAGGGAAGTCCAGTCACAGATGCTGGGCCATTGTTCATTGGCCTCTAAGAAAACCCAAATCAAACAATTATACAGTAAATATATGTCATCTTCCAGATGGAGATGTGCGGGCTCTGGGACTGGGTTTAGCTTGCCATGAAGACAAGGATGTCCTCTGCCTTTGTGAAGCCAAGACCCTTGTACGCAAATTGGAGGCATTAGAGTTTTTTCCAAAATACATTAGGTTTTAATATGCAAAACATAAACCATGTCTCAGATGATGAAATGGGTTGAGCAGCTGGTAAGAAAGTCCTCTCTTGAGGACTATTAAAGCAGGAACATTTAGATACATAAAGGCCATTGAGTAAAGGCCAACAAAAACTCATCCCCTGACAAGCTGCTGTTTAATTCTGCTACAATTTTTGTCTCTCTGGGCCATGCTCCTGGACTCTGAGCAGTGCCCATGCACTGAACACTGGGGACATGGTGTCTCATTTTACTGCTGCAAAGTCAGAGTGATTTGGTGCTAAAATTACTCGTGTTGCGGGGTGATTGTGGACCTACACCAGCAACTGGACCCTGCAGGAGCATGGGACCAGGCCATGTGCATTCTGGGGACACTGTTTGGCAGTGGCTGAATATGAGCCAGCGTGTGCCCAGGTGGCCAAGAAGGCCAATGGCATCCTGACTTGTATCAGAAACAGTGTGGCCAGCAGGACCAAGGCAGTGATTGTCCCCTGTCCTTGGCACTGGTGAGGTGACACCTCAAATTCTGTGTTTAATTCTGGGCCCCTCACTATAAGGAGGACATTGAGGTGCTGGAGCATGTCCAAAAAGGGCAACAAAGCTGGACAATAGTCTGGAGAAGTCTGATGAGGAGCAGCTGAGGGATCTGTGGTTATTCAGCCTGAAGAAAAGGAGGCTCAAGGTTAGGTTAATGTTAGGTTAATGTTTGTATTCAATGATCTTAAAGGTCTTTTCCAACCTAAATGATTCTATCGTCTCAGAGTTGAATCGGGACAGAAAGTATTATTATCAATCAAATTCCTATCTTTAGGTGTATTCTTGCTTTTTCACAGGGGGACAGGCTTCTATATCTAATGGTATGGAATTGTGCAGGACAAATTTCATGATAAAGGATCTCTTTTGCCCTCATAATTGCCTAAAAGACTAAACTATCAGTAGGGTAGAGGAATTTTCCTTTAAGCAGAGACTGAGCAGTAATGAGAGACTGAAAAGGATTTGAATGCCGTAGTGAACATTAAGTTCCTTCTTCTGTTCTTTATTTAGATTATAGGCAAGCATGTAGCCAGATAGACAGTTAAAGATACCAAAATCATAGAGTTTGGGGAAATTAAGTATTAGGGCTTGGCTTGACCTGAACTCATATGAAAAATTTCAACATTTATTATTGTCTTGAACACTGGGATTAGGCTGTACTAAGCACTGAGGAAAAAAAACCCCAAACCCAACAACACAAAACTAAACAAAATCCCTGCTGGTATGAATTTACCATCTGGATACAAGTGACATTGAGCACAGACCACGTACAGGGTCTCTCATGCCTGTGTTCAGAGCTGAGGCTTTGGTCCTAACTGATCTACCCTCAGATTTTCACCTGGATTCCCAAAGCTATTGTTTCTCACCACATTTGTAGAATCATAGGAAAATTCAGTGGCAGGGGTTCTTGATTCTCAAAAGTGGCCCACAGATATATGGTTGCATGGGATACATTAGAAAGGAATTACATTAAAACCAGATTTAAAATGTCTTGAACAAAATAGGAGGTAGTGTTTCGTAAGAGATATGTACACTGCAATCGTGCACAGCACTTGAAATCTCATTACGCTCCACGTTTTGTGTGCTGTGTGAGGAGATCTGCAGCAGAGCATGGTGTCCTGTCCTGGCTGAGTGCTCAGCCTGATCCTGACTGACTGAACCCTCACTCGTTCAGAGGAAACATGCATAATAACTGAGAAAAAGCAAATTACTAAAAAATTTCAGAAGAGAAACAACTCAGTTGTTGACTTGTGCTAAAAATACTTGCATGGTTAACACATAGGACTGTGAGATCCTGGGTCATGCGTGTGCCTCACAGGGCCTAGAGTCATGCGAGTGAATGAGCAGTAATTCTCAAATGACCTTTTTCCAGTGTGTTAGGGGAGTATGGCTGGAGGTATAAATCACTGTGAAAGCTACCATCATTTGCAAGCTAACACACTGAACAGCTGTGTTTTTTTCCACTATTAAGTCAAGTGCAATTACAACCTACAGTAATCAAATGTGAAGATAATGTTTAAAATAAGAACAGCATTAGGAAGTGGAAAAAAAATAGGAAGCAGAAAAACCCAGTGTGCTCTGTAGCCTGGAGGAAGGAAGAAAGAACTGGGACATATTTCTGCATTTTGTTCCCTTATGTCAGTCAGTTCCACACAGCACATACTGTGGAGGAACTGGACGAACAGACATAAAATAGCAACAAGACCACAACGTATGAGGAAACGTAATCCAGAGCCCAGAGCAGGGCAGAACTGGGAGGTGTGACTGGGAGGGGTGTCAGCGGCTGTGGCAATTCCTTACAGAGAGGAATTCAGCCAGTTTAAAAATAGAAGTTGTCAGGCAAAACAGAAAGTCCTGGATACAAGCAGGTGGCTGCAGCAGATTTTTGTGTGAAATGATAAGGTGGAGGAAAATTACCATCTTCATCCAACCTTTCTGTTTCTTGAAATTGAGAAGAAGCCAGGAAAGCTCATGGAAATCTCTTGCCTTCCCACTGAGCACCCTTTTTCATGGAAAAATTAAGATAATGTGCAATATGAACTATTGCTGCTTCTCCAGTTAGTGTACTGATGTTCTCTTTGCTCCCACAGTTTGCAAGGTCACATAGAGGCCGGATACTCTTCCAAATGTAAGATGTAATTTACTGCCTGTGTCAAAGGTTTTTTTAGTTTCTCCAGGGCTCTGTGCTAGCACTTGGAGACAGTTGCCTCTGGCAAGGAAGGAAGGGATCTATTCCTAAAGTAACCAGATTATGTCAGAAATGGGAACAGGCAGAAGCAGACAAACAACAGCCAGTGCAATCTATCAGTGATTCCCGCGGCTCTTAGCAAACAGCCTTGACACGCTGGGTGCAGGAATTTACCATCAGTGTAACCAAATAAAGCTCCATGCACTGCAAGAAGAACAAAGAATTTTCTTTGATTAGATGCTACATGTAAACCAATAAACATATCGTCAAAGTACATGCTTTTGCAGATAATTTGTTTTAAAAAGAGTGGACATAGGTTTTTGTGACAAAAATACCTCTGCTGTACAGGGAAAGATACATTATTCCTAATTTTGGATGACTACAGTGCTTGTTTATCTATCTGAGCTCCTGACTGCCAATGGAAACAAAAATTAGGCAGTTTAAAATATGATTTATATAGTGTATTTTAGATATTCACTTTAGAGTGACATAATGGACAGTTGTAACCACTGTTAAGAAAAGCCAGATGAATGTCTCTGACATACTGTTCTCCACATCTGGTCACATGGGAAGGAGTAGTTTAATCTAACAGACCTTGGCCTGTGTAGACCAGCACTGCCCAGTAGCTATAACCTCCTGCCCAATGTGGATGGGCTGGTTTATTTAACCTACAATGTTTTACAGTCATCTGGGACAACCTCACTGGTCTGCTCAAGCTAGCAATGGGAGGATTATGTAACAGACCCATGCCTTTGGGGCGGCACTGTCTGAACCAGGTCTCTTTTCTGGACTGGTATTGTATCTTTGTATTTTCAGGGATGCCTGAACTCTCCACTTTTCATTCCCCAAACAGCAATAGGGACTGCAAGAGCTGTACTTCAAAGTGTATCACCAGGAAGACAAGCAGTCTAGTCTTTTCCTGTTCCTTTTCCTGTTCCACTGGAAAAGGTATTGACAGCAGTGTATCAGCCTACAAAGTTCTGAGGCATAGATAAGGTCCCTCCAAATCCTTTGGTTTTCAGCTGCACACCCTGATATACTCTGGTGTGTAGGTGACTAATTTCCACTTGGTTTCTTCTGTAGATCTATCCTGCTCTCTTTGTCTTTCTCCTGAAGCTTCTTGCCATTTCTTTTAGTTATTTTTTTCCACAAAATGTGTTCATTTTGCAAATTTATAACTGTTCAAGGGCAGTATGAAAGGCATGAAGTAGGCCTGAAATCAGAGTCTGGGTAGGACATTTCCAATTAATTTCCATCCTTTGAGTTCCTCAGAAATGGCAGGTTCCACCACTGGGAAACTCTAGCATTTCTGACCTTATATTCCAAATTGAAAAACCCCAAATCAACCAGGAAATCTGAAATCTTATACCAGTACAGGCATTTTCACCTGTGGCTGTGTGCTAAGGGATTAAGAGGGAAGTTTGAATTCTGCAAAACAAATATTTTTCAAAGGAAAAATGTTAGTTATGATATTTTCAGCCACAGATAAATGAAGTCTATCTCTTTATTCAGATCTGACTTTCTTCACTAAATTCACTTGGCAGGATACTGGCTTAAGAGAGATTATTTTGCCAGCATGCTGTTGTGCAGCATTTTCCAATTTTGTTCAAATAGCTTTTCCCCAGATAGCCCATGGGTAGGTGGTATAAACAGTAGCATATATATTGTAATTACCTTTCCAATTTCAAAGAAAGTTCAAGTTCACTTGCTATTGCAATGTCTATCTGGCAAATGACTTCTAGTCATAATCTATGATGCTACCTTCTGTGTTTGTGCAATTAAAAAGACATGATCAATCTTAAAAATATCACATTGTAATGCCACTAATGACCTTGTCTGCACATTCAGGGGATGAACACTTTGCCTGTATTCCTCTTATAGTAATGAAGTGTCTTTGTTCTTGTTACTGCCTTTTCTGTGGAAAAGGTAGGAAATGTTAAATACATCTCTGGTGTAAACCAATGCATCTTATAAAGACACAGATTTGATTAAGTGGTTTTGAAGCGGTTTTCTCCAACTGATAGAAAATATGGATACGAAGCCTCAAAAGTGCAGCACAGGATACAAAGGGAATTTGCTCAGTTCATCTGTTAGAGAGAGCAATATGTGTGCATATATTTCCATACTCAGGATGCAGAAGGGAGGGGGTGTTAGGATCCAGTTATTAAAATTGTTAGAGATATGCCTCTGCCCTGACTAAGATGCAAACGAGACCATGTGCCAAAGTCAATAGTATGGATTGTATTTAGCAGTAAATATGAGGTAGAGAGAGAGAAAGAAAGAGAAAAGGGGAGTGGGGGAAAGAGAGTGACGGAGAGATAGATTAAGTAGAAAATGTCACCACTCCATGGATCCCAACAGCATCCTGTTGATCCTCTTCTTCTGGTCTTCTTGGTGGTGGGTGTCCCACTAAACACAGAGTTTAGTGGATTAATATATGTTCAGACTGGGTGGGAATACCCAGGTACCTCACCTTGTTGGGGGGAAGTTTGGAGCTGTCTCTTGCAAGACTCTGGATCTGTTGCATCATTTGGCATCACATGCAGCCTCTCTGGTGCCAGGCCTCAGGAATGAGTCTGGGGTGCTTTGGGTGTCTTTGATGGTTTATGACAACTCTTCAGCTGCCTATCACATAAATGTCCTCTGTGTATGTGGCCTTCCCATGGTGGGGGCTTTTACAACTGAGACAGTTTGTGTAAGGCAGGATGGGTGTTCACTCCCTCTGACCAGAGGTTACACCACACACCCAAAAACCCTCCTTCTCCTGCCTTGGTTGGGGGGGAGTGTGCGCAAACCTGGCCTCAGCAAATGAGTCTATGGGCTATGGCCTCTCCCAGTCCGAACCCGGCCAGGGCTGAGTATCAGGGCAGCTGCTGGCTTTGGCTTTCCTTGTGGATACATTCGTCTCCTTAGACCTGGGACAGCTTGACTCACAGTCCAGTTCCTATCAGGAGGCGTATCTGGGTGGGGAGTGGGCTTTGGTGGTTGCAGCTTCTTTAACGATGTTTAAGCCATTAACCATAACTTTTCAGTCTCTCACAGGGGGTTTTATATTGTGGGCAGTAGAACATGAGCTTCTTCAGTATCTTCTGGGTCCTATGTAGAACTAGCAGAGCACTGCCAAGCAAGCCAGTCCCATGGGGACTTCAGCCATCACCTCACTTCACCTCTGTCCTGGCCTTCTAATATTTCCTCTGTGAGCAACAGCTGCGTGTCAGGGTAAGCTCTGCTCAGGACGAAGATTGACTGGCATCCTCCTCCCACACCATTCTGGCAAAAGATCTTTGACCTCTGCTCCTCTTCCCTTCCTTTCTTTCCCAGTCTGCTTCCTGTAAATTCAGTTCTCAGGGGAAAAAATGTTGTTGTGACACCTGTAAGTGAAATGAATAATGGTAACTCCTTTTATCTGAGATTTTTGTGCTTCTGAAAACACTTCAGTGAAGTCTGTAAGTTGGCATCTCATTTTTTCTTTGGCTGAGGTCTCTGAGGCATAAGGGCAAAACAAGGACTGTAGGGCAGTATCTGTGCCAGCCTGTAGACACTGAAGACTAGGATAGGAATAGAATAGCATAGAACAGAACAGAATGGAAGAGAATATTTTGGTTGGAAGGGACCTACAAGGATCATCTAGTCCAACTGCCTAACCAATCCCAGGGCTGACCAAGTTAAAGCATTTTGTTAAGGGCATTATCCAAATGCCTCTTAAACACTGACAGGCTTGGGGCATTTACCACCTCTCCAGGAAGCCTGTTCCAGTGTTTGGCCACCCTCTTGGTACAGAAATGCTTCCCAGTATCCAGTCTAAACCTCTCCTGGTGCAGCTTTGAACTATTCCCACATATCCTATCACTGGATCTCAGGGAGAAGAGTTCAGCCCTCTTCCCTTGCCCTCATCAGGAAGCTGCAGCAATGAGGTTGACACTCAGCTGCCAACTTCTCCGAACCAGACAAGCCCAGAGTCTGTTGCCACTCTTCACAGGACATGTCACAGGATGTGCCTTCCAGCCTTTTCACCAGCTTTGTTGTCCTTCTCTGAACACACTCAAGCACCTTCACTTCCTTCTTAATTGTTGGGGGCCAAGAACTGCACACAGTGCTCAGGGTGAGGCTGCACTAAGAGCCTCAGCAGTGGGATAATCACCTCTTTAGATATCTCCATTTGAACTTGACACCTTAGCTTCCCTTTCCAGTTAGCAGACAGAAGTAGTCTGAGTCATCATGTCTATGGTAGATAAGATGAACTGCAGCCATTCCTCTCCACTGATCAGAGGTAATGCAGTGATGACAAGCTTGGCAGCAGATATCTGTGTTTTAGAAGCTGATGTAGAATGAGTGGCATTTTCTCCATTTTGATAAATGTCAGCATTCTCTGGCATTAGTTTTGATACACCATCAAGACTACCTGCTGCCCTGTGATGAATGTCATGTTCAGGCTCAGCTCCAAGGTAAGGATGAGACTGATGTTGCTTGGTCTGGGGTGTAACTTCTAGGTCTTATCTAATGTCTTCAGCAAACTTTGTGACTGAAAAGTTCCACAAGGTAGTTGACTACAAAGGACATTTGCCAGCCTTTAACTTGTGTAAAAGAGTGAGAAAACAAGATGAAAGAACTGTTTTTGTGGTCTTGATATTACTCAGCATTAGAGAGCTTTAGAACCAGTTAGCCTTGATTAAGGAGGGTAAAAACCAGGAAAACAGAACGAGTGAACAAGAAATTTACTTTTTAGACTGTGGTAACTTTTGAAAACCCTGTCCTTCCTACTCATCACATTCCAGTGTACATCTCTTGAGAGACACAGTTTTTTCCAAGTGTGGGCCATTGCCAATCCCAGGTTAAAAAATGCCCTGTTCTGAATTACCACAGATTATATAATTTACTCATTGTTAGCTTCTTCACCAGAATGTTTTGGAAAACAGCATTTGTAGGACTGGCATTATGCAGAGCCAAGATCTCTAGGTAGTATGAAAATGTCATATTCCTTTTCACTTTATATTCAGTTTTACGATCTTGCATGATAAACATAAAACAAATTACTTCTCACTCATTATATCTTCCAGTAAAGAAGACCCAAGCCATATCTCCAGGGTAAACAGTGTAAAAAGAGTCGCATAACATTGTGAGACACCTTGTCTTGGCACAGCCAGCTGTCTTTGGCTGAGAGAAATTACAGTCATCTCATCTTTGCCTGTACTGCCACTGGGATACATATCTTCTTGAAGCAGTTACTCTCAAATCCCATTCGAGTCCCTTGTGATAGTCATAGTACCACAGAAACCATTTATCAATGCCCTAAAGGTCCATTTTGATTTATCTAGAGGAAACAGGGAGATAAAATATTATCATTTCTTCCTGATTAAAGAAATCCCGCATCTCAGATTTAATTTTAATGGGGTGGGAGGAGGGGTATGTTTAAAGAATCATATCCATTTGGCTGAATTAATTATTGAGATTAAAAGCTCTGACATAATCAAGCAGGAAAGATGAAATCATACTGGGAAGCAAATACTGTATTTGGGAATCAAGACACTTATTTGCATATATGCCACAAGAGGAAGATAAAGGACAGATGGCTTCTTGATCATCAATTCAGTTTTCATCTTGTCAAGTCTTACAGAGATGCCAGCTTTGCAGGCCAGGTCAAAAAACCTAAACCAGTAAATTGAAGTGTAAAGAAGGATTATGTTTGGTTTTTATATCAATCCTGTGATTCTCTGTGCAGGATAGAATCAGCTGCCCCTGAGCCATGCTGGGCCTGAAATCAGTTAATTGTGTAGGCACAATTTCTGTATATTCAATGTCATCTTCTTCATATGGGATCATATTTAAATTCCTATCTGAATGCCAAAACAAACAAACATACAAGCAAAAACCCAACAAAAAATGTTGAGAGGAAGTATAAAGCCAAGAGGAAAAGGATTTTTATGTCTTCCGTTCAGCCAAGTCTGAAAGCCATGGGCTGAGTGTTCCAGTGGACCAACATTATCTTATGTTGGGGTTTTAGGAGCTCTCCTGGGTTTTTTTTTCTGTTAAAGGAATTTCCCCCATATGTATTGCTAGGGGGACAAATTGCTGGGTACTTAAGAAAAACAGAAGAGCTGGCTATGGGAGTGGGGTGCATCTGGCTACTCTTTTGTTTCACCTGGGTGTGCGGACAGTCGGTCCCTGGCGTTTGGATGGAGAGGGAGGCTGTTCCGTTGGCTGCTTTTCCTTCTGCCAGAGAAATCCCAGGATCCCAAGCCTGCCTTCCCTGCCCCACTGGGAGCCGGGCCGTGGCCACGCTGCCCCCCCCGTTGCTTCGAGCCTTTGCTATGTTGTAGCCGTGCTCACCCTGCCTGCCCAGACCTCCGGGGGGTTCCCCGTTCGGATACATCTCATCTTCCACCCGGGATTTGTGCTCGTCCCTGCCACTCCAGCCTGCTGTTCCTGAGGGTACGGCCGGAGCCCCTGCCGGCTGCGAGCGGAACTGCACCCGAGGGGAAAGGGCCCGACAGCCGAGAAGGCTGGGACTGGGTTTGTGATTGTTTACTGTTACTGCCATAGTTATTGTTGCTTGTTTGACTGGTTATACACATATAGATATATAATAGTAAAGAACTGTTATTCCTATTTCCCACATCTTTGCCTAAAAGCCCCTTGATTTCAAAATTATAATAACTCGGAGGGAAGGGGGGTTATATCTGCCATTCCAAGGGAGGCTCCTGCCTTCCTTAGCAGACACCTGCCTTTCAAACCAAGACATCTTACAAGGCACATAAGCATCTCTTAGCAGAAGTAGCTCAGATCTGATTGAGCTGCTCTCTCATCTCACAGTGCTCATGAACTGTTTCAGCTGTATTACAGGATCATGCTTGCTCTTCGTAAAAACACAAGCAGAACCAGCAGTTTAAGAGTTCAGGCTTTGCTTGTTGCCTAAAGGTGAGCTAGCTGATTCATTGAATGGATTTCTTTGTTATCTAGAGAGATGACTGCTCTAGACCTTACCTGCTGGCCACATGTGGAAGGAAAGACAGAGCATGATCCTGGAAGTAACTGAAATACCTGTACTGGCTATTTTCTCAAAAATATTCATTCTCAAAAGATGGACATGCCTTAAAGTTCTGGGTACTGAGTTTAATCCTACTGAGGAGTCTTTGGGGAGACACGTGCTGACTTCAGTAGCAGCTGAATTGTGCCTAATTTCCCCAATGAATTACAATGGAGTACCCAAATTAACTGCTGTCACATTTTATATATATAGGGCTATAATCATTTAAAAATGGACATGATAAGAATATGAAGGAAAACAGAGATGTCCTGTGCTGTTATATTCACTTCCTGTGTGCCTGTACAGAGGGGAGATTGCCTAGACAAAGCAGTGTGTGTGGGCACAGTGGTTGGTCAGCACAGGAGTACGTGCCCACAAAGACAGAAAATCTCTGTCCTTGGAGATTTCCAAAACTCAGCTATGCAAGGTGCTGAGAATCCTGATCTAACTTTGAAGGTATACATGCTTTGAGCAGGAAGCTGGACCAGATGATTTCCAGAGGACCCTTCCAAGATAAATGTACCCAAATCATGAGACTGTATAAAGCTGCTGAGAAGTTTGAAAATGCAGCAAGAATAGAACAAACCTACTTGATGTTCTGAAAAGAAACAAAGAGTGGAAAGTTAAAAACCCCAAACTTCAAGCCTACCATCATTCTTTCAAATTGTTTAATTGCCCATAATAATAACTTAAATCAGTCATCTTTTCCTCTCATTCTGTGTGCTAATGCTAGAGCAAAGTTTTCCCTTTTTGCAGCTCTACAGTTTCCTTTTTTCCTCTTGTGTCCCACCCTTACACATCTCTGTCGTATCTGTTCACTACCACAAGAAAACACACTGCAAGAAGTTGCATCTATTGCCATACTCTGCCGTCTCTGAGTTTCATGAATTTGAATCCATGAAGTTTCACAGAGTGACACTTTCCTTTATACTCCAATCCAAATTCGTGAGGATATTTGGTGCCCTCCTACTCCTTTAGGCAAGGCAGACTGCCATGTAGGTGTTGTTAGATCTTCCACAGCTCAGCCCATCACCCCAGCCTCTCAGATGTTACATTTCTCTGCCGCTGAGATTTTACAAATCCACTGACAGGGTCCTACAGTGCCTACCTAGGGTTAAAGACTCACAAAATTGCAGGTAAGAGCCTCACACTGTGTTTGCCTTGAACAGAGAGCTTTATGAAATCCTGTTGGTACCTTCTGCTTGCTAATGGACCACCAGACAAAAGTCGTAAAAGTTCTCTCTCCAAAAAGTATCATATATGGTTATATAAATGTATTGGGATGGAGGAACATCAGCAGAAAGGGGGAGTGGGAGTGGGACACTGAGAGTGTTGCACAGAAAGGAGACAGGACACCTAAGTAGGTGACCTGGAGGGAAACAGAGGATAAAGTCCTGTCTGGGACCTGTCTGTGGCTCATGACCCACCCATGTTCATAAATCCCCATCCCTTTTAGGAAAGATGTAGGTTCAAGGCTGAAACTTTCTAGGAGATGATTGGAAGGGCAAAGCTGACCACATTTAAATCTTTGAAGATTTGGTGATGTGTACACCCTCCACCTGGACTGCCTCTGTTCTGGCACAGGAGTGACCGGGCTGCTCATGGGCTGCAGCATGTCCATAGGGACAGCAGGGTGCTCAGAGCTGAGGAGCAGTGCCTGATCTCTATGCACCAGATCTCCATGGTGGAGGTGCCAGCAGAAGGCACTCAGATATGCACAGAGTGGTCCCAGGGTGGCTGAGAAGTCTGTGCCCTGCAAATGTCTCCTTCTGTGCCACACTTCTCATGAGCTGTTCTCCAAACACAGCCAGAGGACAGGAAAGCAGGTTTCATTTCACACTGATTTTTTAAAATGGCGATATATAAATATATTTAATTACATGACTGTGAAATAAATACATTATTTCAGCCAGGATAGTGGGGAAAAAAAAAAACCCAACCAAATTTAGGTGGGAGCATGAATCAGATTATTTCCATCAAATTCCAAAACTTCTGTGCAGAGGAGATAGATGGAAACTTGTCTCGGTTTTGAAAGACAGGTGTCTGCTAAGGAAGGCAGAGGCCCCCCTTGAAGTGGCAGATATAACCCCTTTTCCCTCCAAGTTATTATATTTTGAAATCAAGGGCCTTTAGGCGAAGATGTGGGAAATAGGAATAACAGTTCTTTACTCTCTATATATATGTATATAACCAGTCAAACAAAACAACAACAACTATGGCAGTAACAGCAATCACAAACCCAGTCCCAGCCTTCTCGGCTGTCGGGCCCTTTCCCCTCGGGTGCAGTTCCGCTCGCAGCCGGCAGGGGCGCTGGCGGCTCCCGGTGAGCAGGGCAGGTGCGATGGTTCCCCCGCGGCTGCAGGGGGCGCTCCGGAGCGAGCTCGGGGAGCACGCGGCACCGGTGCCCTGGGATCCCGGGAAGGGATGGGACAAAGGCTTCACAAACC
>NW_008246058.1:3513125-3520319 GCF_000691975.1 Corvus brachyrhynchos
GCAGCTTCTCTCTCCGAACTGACCCCACACCCAGGTGTAGACAAAGGAGTAGCCAGGCCCGCCCCACTTCCCTTTTTGTCTTTCTTAAGTACAGCTATTTGTCCCCTAGCAACATGCATATGGGAGAAAATTCCTTTAACAGGAAAACCTAAGACTAAACTAAAACCCCAACAAAACTCTACAAAGTACACATTTTCTACTCTAGTCCAGTGTGTAAAAGGGTTCAAATCTGCCTAGAGAGGACAGAAAAAAATAGGAATCATGTTGGATTTTCAAGTGAAAAAAATATTATAAGGTTTTATTTTCCACAGAGTAAAATTAAAAGCAAGGAAGAACAAGTCACAAACCTCCAAGTGGAACCAACTTTTGCTGGCGTAGAGGGAGGCAGCTGACCCAAATCACCAGAAGGGCAGTGACACAGCTGGAACTGGACAGCGGACCTCCCACATGCACCTATTCTGCCTCCCATGTGGCTGTCCTTCATCAGTTCTTCTCCCTGGATCAAAAACATTTTATCTGGTTAATTATTTCTAGAGCACTTTTCGCCTGCCATATCACTTGTTCTGAATTATGTGTGAGGTATAGATGAGAAAATATGTGTATTGTGCCTCTGCACCAGCAAGGAAAGCTGCTTGTGCAGTCTTCCTTTCCACAATCCACATTTTCCAGACATACAACTTTCCCTTTTTCTCTCTGTTCCCTTCTTGAGAATTTCATTGCCTTTCACCTAAACTTTTGCTCATTTCCTTCCTCGTATCTTCAAAAGCAAGGAAAAGAAAAAAAAAAAGAGGTAGACATATTTAATAGCTGAATTTTCTGGCCGAAGAACACTGCAGCAAACTCAGAGTAAAAAGTAAATTTCACAAATTTCAGCTTTTTAATGAATGCCAGATAGAGCTCACTGGAAGAAATTAAGATGTAAGAATTTGGTGCTGTGAAGGAGGTTTTATTGGTATTCTGTCCTCCTGAATCATCAGCACTGTAAAATTATGAGCTCTTTTGTCCATAGTGATACATGAGGGATTAATTTGGTCTTTCTTGCTACTTTACAACGCTCTGGACAGCAGGTGTTACATGACTCAGACTGAAGCACAGTTTTGCTGAGCTATGGGCTCATTGCCTGTCTCAGAGGGGTGGCCCCTCAATGCACACCAGCAGGGAAGCACCACAACCTCCTCTTTTCCCACAAGCTCACAGGACACGGGCACAAAGATATCAGCATTGAAACTCCATCAAATGGGCTGTAAGAGGAGCAGGGAGGAAGATGAAGGAGGGAAAAGGTTAGCTATAGAGTTGAGCATTTCTCCAAGTAGTGCCTGAGAAAACACAAGGACACCATTCTTATTTACACCTATGGCATTTGTGGAATATGATTCATGCATTACACTGAGAATTGAGGTGTTGGGCTGGAGAGATGGGGCCAGTGCTCGAGTCCTGGTTCTGGGATAGTGTGTGCCACCAGTTCCCTTCATGGACCTCACTCAGTCATCTCCGAAGACTCTTCCATGGTGGGTCACTCCCAGGGCTTGCTTAATGCAATATCACTTTTTTTAAAAAAAATCCCTTGTATCTAACCCTTTAAATCTGAATTAATATGTAGCTATATCCTTTTAATATCCACTTACAATTTCCCTCTAGAAAACATAACATTCATTTTACAACCAGTATATTAATTTCTTCCACTAGTAGAAACCAGTTTCTCTTACACATTTCCTCTGTTCCAGCCTTGGAATATTTTCATGCTGCTTTGACACAGATAAAAAACCTGTAGCACTCTGTAGAAAATGTGGGAAAAAACTAATCTTATTAAATCAAAGAATACATTAAAACAGAAACAGACTTCAAAAAAGCTTCACTGGCTATGGTTAGTCAAGGTGCAACCTCTCACGGTGGAATGCTGGTATCATTCTATGGACTTTAATAGAAATAAAAGGAACTGAGTGAAATTTTAAATGGATTCAAAAATCTTTCACCAACAAATTTCTGATCCAGAATTGCTCTTAATTAAGTCCTTCATTTCTTTTCATTCACCACTCTCTGGATACCTGAATCACTTTTATTGCACCAGAAGAGGGATCATGAAATAATTTATAAAAATAATCAATCTTCTGCCCAGCCTGTCACAAGTAATCCGCTACTAACAGAAGTGGGAGGCTGAGTTTGCACTGGAGACAGTCGTTGGGGGATACTGTAATGTGGTACATTTTTCATCTGATCTACAAAGTTCACTTAATAATTGCCATCTGACCTGAGGTCAAGATAAGACACAGAATTTAGATGACATGCAAATAAGTCACGTCTGCCCCTTTCTTGGTCTTTGAGGTTCTGTCTGAGCGGAGTTTTTTTTTGTTACTGTCTCCTCTGCTCATATTCTGCATGTAATAGTCCATAATGTTACTCCGCATATAATGATATGTTGGAGTAAAAAAGAAGTGTCCTGATACAATAACATATCTTCCACAATTCAGTGTATTGTGCACTCCCAAAGTATCTTTCAACTGGAAAGCTTTAAGAACAACTTTATAGATCCACTGGGATTAACAATGGAGAAAATAAACTGATTTCTTTCACCATTTTTTTCTTTCTCCATGGCTGGCTGCAGTACATGCCTAAGAAACAGGGACAACAGAGCAAGTGACTGGATCTGCCTGACTCCCCCACCTTTCTCCAAGCGATACAGCTTGGCAGGTTACACCAGACTAATTGTGACGGTGACTTTTGCAGTTAGACTACATGGGTCTCAGCTGATGCATTTGGATACATTCAGAGTCAAAGACCCAGAAAAAATAGAAAGGTCTTGAAATATATGTTAGGTTTCTATTAGGGAGAAAGAAGTAATACCCCCTTCCACCCCAGGATGGGTAGAATAAGAAGCAATCAAGGAAATGTGAAAGATTTTACATATTGGAAAGCAGAAAACACTTTCTGTGAGAGCAATAGATGTTCTACTACCTTCCCACCTGCTCTGAAGCAAGGATCCTTCTAATCCTACAATTTCCTCTATAATAAACACTTGTAAGTTTCCTCAATTGTAATTGCTTGAGATAAAATTTTCCAGCCTGGGAAATCTCCCTGGACCTGAGCTTTAGTCAAACTTTCAGCCCAAGCAACAACAAAATTTTATGTTCTACCACTTGTCTTGACTCCATTGCTAAGTTGGACTGGAAGGATTTGGTTTGGAAAAACTGCAGTCTTTGCTGTTCCCAGTCATCCAATCCAAACTGGAAAAATTACTTTAGAAAACCCCAAACCTCAATACGTACCTGTGGTGGATGGTTAGGCTGTGGTACAAAGAACAGAGACAGTGTGCGGTAAGACAGTCCCTAGTACCAGAGACTTCTGTTCAGATCACGGTGAGAAAAGAAGCCTGTCTCAGAATGCATTGTTCTCTTATGTTAATCTACCCCAGTTGGCTGTTGGCTGCTCCGCCTCCTTGCTACCTTTTATGTTTCATATCCCAGAAAGTTCTCCACTCCAGGTTCCCCCCATTGGCCTTTGCCCCTCACCACTCCCCCAGAGCTTCCCCATGGGTCCCCATTCCCTAGTCCCGCCTTTGTACCGCCCCCGTACTTAAACCTAGACCCTCCATTGGTCTCAGTCTTTGCCTCTGGGATCCTTCACAGTGTGGAAGCAACAGACCGCTCCTGTGGAAATCTATGCAAAGATCCTTCCAGCCTCTTTGCTGTCAACTTGTATTACTGAAGCTATCCATGCGTTTGTATGTGCACGTGTGTGTGAGTGGATATAGCTGATCCTGCTGAGTGCCTTCGCTTTGGAGACGCTTTTTAGAGATCGCTACACCTTGCACTCAGGCACAGAAGCTGCGGAGCTCGAGATAGTGATACATACCCAACAGAATTTGTATTTTGTGGTTATCAAATAGAAAAACTCTGCATTCAGAGAATTGAGCTCAAATAAGTGATGTTTGAGCAGGTGTTGAAGAAGTTCCTTTTACTGGTACTTTTGACAGTAGGTGTAACACTCACAAGGTCTTTAATGTCTCACATGTGGCTTTTTTTCCATTGTAAATGAAATGAAAAAGTGATGCAAGTGTGGCTACATCTCCAATAATTGGTATAGGACCTATCTCAGGCCCTTATCTCTGCTTAAACACTCTTCTTGAATTTGGAAACTGAGATGAAGCACAAGCCTTTCCCATCTATTTGATGTCAGCCTGCCAGGATCGCTAAATCAGCTGCTCCTGTTGCCAGAGTGCTGTACAAAGCTTCTGCACCTTCACCTGCCTGAGGGGAGATAGCCATTCAGATCCTGTCGGCCTTTCTGAACAGGATGTGCTCCCTGCTACCATTCATGGAACCAGCATCCAGCTTCTGATCTGGTTTCATGATGAAACGGGCTTTTTTTCAATCAAACACCTACTTGCAACACAGTTTAATTCTTCAGCTATTATTAACTTTAATAATAGCAATTAGCAGATTGGAAGAGCCTACTTGACTTCTGAAGTCTCTGCAATGATTTTCCTGCTATCAAAGAACAGCAAAGTTCTGAACCCTGATAGAAATACAAGAAACATCTGTATCAGAACAGCTGTGGAAATGTGACAATGATATCACCATTTGAACAAAAATAAACAGCTATCTCATATTGTGCAAAAGTGACTGATGGGAAAATGCTGTGATGATAGCAGAATCATGGTATTTTCCCTTGGTCAAATAGAGAGGTGAGATAATTCCCCCTTTCTTCATGTTATCTCAGATAGGTCACGCCCAAGCATTGGCTGAGATGAGGCAATGCAGTCTGTGTGAGGACAGAGAGATACTTGCTGGGGCAGTTGTGCTGGGCCTGGCAGTGATCTCACAGGATCAAAAGAGAAAAATACTCTGCAGGAGGAAAGACATAAGTGTTTTGGGGACTTCCTTGCATAAAACTTTTCATTCCCCTGTACAAGGGAGGCATGTGTCAAGAGCAGACAATGAGAGAAGGGTGCCTGGAGCTAGAAGCTGTCCCTCAGGTGCTGGAGAGGGACTTCTGTCTGGGAGCTGGCACTGGGGAAAACTGTCTAATGAGCTGCATTTGAAGCTCTGCAAGAGGCACAGTGTCACTCATCCTGGGTGGCAGGTCCCAGTGGTACTGCCTGTGCACATCTCTAACTCCCCCGGTGCACAGGCTTCTCACTTTCCCAAGACTTCTCACAAGGCAAGGCAGGGGTGGCAACATGACGGATTTAGCTCAGCCAAGCCAAATTAAGGTAGCTGCACTTCAAGTAGGGGAAAAGATTACAGAAGAGAAAGGCAGAATAAATGAACCCAATCTCAGTTAAATGAACCCAACCTCAGATCCTACCTGTGTAGAAACATTCCTCCCTGGTAGTTGCTGAGATGCCCTGAGGCTTTTCTCATCTGAAGAGCAGAAAGAAGTTCAGGCATTGACACTCCTCTTCCTGCATGCTGCTTTCAGTGTTGAACCCTAAAAGGATTTGACCTCTGAGGTCTTAGCCCTGACCAAATACCTTCCACATCCCTCCTGTGGTGGCTGTGGCTGAGCTCTCTCTTGCTCTTTTTATCTGTGATGGGCCTCCTTCCCAGCTGCATTTGAATTCTGCTTGCTAGTTCTTCCCTGTGGTAGGAAGGCAGCCTTGGCTCAGATTATTGTTATATTGGACCATCTGCTCTAACAAAAGACAGGCTCCAAAAGACAGGCTTGGAGGGATAATGTGCAAATGTAACAGGACTTCTCTTGTCCTCCTAGGCAGCCCTTCAGTTCTAGAGTCTTCTTAGGCTGAAGCTTTCCTTCTGAATTCCTATGACTCACACTTTGTAAGACACATTTATTGTACAGACACCATGGGAAACCCACGGCCCTGCTGGACTTTGTCTCTCTACAGGGACCTAGAACTACATCACTAATGCAGAGGCTGGAGTTGTCCAAACTGCTCATTCCCACACCTGCCCACACACTGCTCACAGAGGACCTGCTGGGAAGTCAATATCTATTTATTTATTGTGCTGTGGGGTACAGAGGAAGCAGCTGAAAGGTTTTTCATTACCTTGGTCACTACCAGAAAGCAAACTTTTTCCTTGATTTAAATAACTATGAAGGCACACTTTCTGAGTGCCTAAAACTCTTTGAAGGGTTTTACCACCTCCCTGACTGTGACAGTGTGCTTTCCCCTCTCCCTTTTCCTGCTTATGCAATAGCCACCAGTGGTGGTCATGAAGGCCATGTCCAGCTTAGAAAGAACAACACAATAATTAAGGGCCATAAATCTTGTTCAACAGCTGAGGACTAGTTGAGCATGTGCCAACCCAGAATACAACTGGTGTGTAAATATGACTATGTCAATCATCCTACTCCATAAATAGCAGGCAGCCCAGGGTCCATTGGATTCTCCTGCAGGGCAGCAGGCTGCATGACACAATCTCCCCTTGTGTAGGGATGCCTCCCTAGGTTACTCTCGAGGCTGACAGATGCTTACATGCTAAACTTTGAAATCTTACCTAAGGGATATAAGGAATTGATTGTGCCTATATAACCCTCTAGACATAAGTGGTTGACTGAGTCTGGGACTAAACTTGGATCTGGCTGCACCTACATCTCCATCTCCTAACCACAAAGGCTTGATTGGTGGGTTTATTAAAATAGCTTGTTCTTGGTCAGTGCTGCTGTGCAATCTGAACTCAGGAGCTCTCTCTCCACTGTCACTCTGAATTCTCTGCTACGTACTGTTTGTTCCTTCTTCCAGCATTGAAATGCTCATGACTAGGAGGGCTCAATTCTGCAGCCACTGACTGCTATAAATGCTTCATGGCATCTCCTGCCCCATCTCAGTATGTCCCATAAGGTGTTATTTGCAGCCAGAGCTCATATCCAGGCTTGGATAAGCATCTTCAGATCTCCTGGAGAGGATGGGCTGGTGAGGTCTTCGCATCAGGTGCTGCAGGGGGGGATGGTGGTGTGAGCACAAGCAACTGACTGTGCTGCTTCTGCTCTGCCTCCCAGTGCCTGCACCACTTTACCCATGCAAATGGGGCATCTCATGGTGGCCCTGCCCTCATGTCTCCAAGGTGATGTCTCTCCATGCCACCCACTGCTTCAGAACTGCACCCTGACAGCCTGGATGGGAGAAATTGATCCCCAGGGTTGCAGTCACGCTGCAGGAGTTTAGAGGAGCTTTTTTTTTTTTTTCCCAGAGAGGTTTATTGTGGGTTTTTTCCCAGCCCCCGCCCCCCCCCT
>NW_008246058.1:3520405-3524654 GCF_000691975.1 Corvus brachyrhynchos
CCCCCAGCCCTCATGTTGAGTTCTGCACTACAAAAGTCTGAAAATGTGAAATACTGAAGCTACTTACAGCTTTTTTATAATGGAGCATTCGATCACAGTGGCTCTCTCTTTGCTGTGTGCTCTGTTTCCTCCAACATACAAAACTGTGAGAAGCACATATATTTGATGAGAACCAACAGAGGTTTTTTCAAAGCTTTCAGCTGCAAAGTTGCTCTCAGTCTGCTGACTGTTTGAAATCTAGCAATCTCAAGCCCCACACACACCAGAAACAACTCCCACTGTGTTCAGCAAGAGCAGTACTACTTTTGTATGTGATGCTTTGGCAGAGAGTCATTTCAGTTTAATATTTAAGCTGTGCTGGGGATGATTGACCACACAAAACATATTGTCTGCTAATTAGTTAATTGAGCATGAATGCTGTGGCATACCAATGTTTCAGGGGCTCTTTGATGATGGGTCTCATCATCAGAGCTTTGCAAGGTGTGAGCAGGATGCATTCCAGCTGCACACAGTTCAGCAGATACCTTGCAAATGCCCACATGCCCCACTTTGTTTGCTTCCTTTTCAGTGAAGTATGTGGTAGCAAGTAAAACCAGCTCACAAGGGTTCTTGTATAAAAGACCTTAGTGCCCTGAGATGACAGGTGTTTTGATGGATTAAAAAATGGAGATCACAGTCAGGCACATTCAAAAATCAAGAGCCTGGTAAAAGCTCTGAGTTAATGTAATTATAAGCAGTGCAATCAAAGAGCTCTCACATATGAAGGACTTGCCAGTTGCCCCAGGTTAAAAGAACATTTTTTGTTGACAAATTCACCCTGCTCTCTCAAAAGCATGGAAAAGACCCCCATACTGCCTGTTTTTCTGATACAGGTATCATCATTTATTTAATTCAGTTACAAGAGAAACTACCAGTGGTTTTGAATCAACCATAGCCTTTGAAAAACTTGTAAAATACACTGAACTGCCTACAGACCCACAGAGCTGAGATGAGACCAGATCATGTAGGATTGAGCTATTGCTGTCAGACACTGACCCTGATCAGTGCTGAGGAGCCTCAGCATCGTCAGAGGCTGTCCTCAACCACACATCCCACAGGGCAGCCTGCTCCAGTTGATAAGCCTGCTCCTGTCGGTATCAAGCTGCTCTGAAACCTGGAGGTAGCAGGATCAGCTGTGCTTCTGTTGTGGGTTGGAATGTGCAGGAGCAGGGTTCCAGGTCTGGGTCTGATTTGTGCTGCCAACCCTGCTCGTAAAATGCATTTTCTTAAACTAAATTTCACTTTCTTTCCAAGCAGGCAAGTTTCCCAGTCCCAAGGACTGCAGAGATATGAACCACCTGATTTTATAGTTTAATTTACAGCCAATAACAGAAGAAAGTCAATAATACAGGCTCAGTAATCAACATGCTGTTGGCCTCACACGGAGCAATGATGAGCAGAGATAAACCAGGTATGTTCTGCTTTTCATTGCTGGAGGAGGAAGAGCTTGTTCCATCAGTATTTAAAATTAAAGAAGAACCCAAAATGTTGCTTACGTCCAAAGAGGGAATGACTTATGTGCTCTTGCAGTAGTGGGAACAGGTGGTACAGGGGAGAAGAAACAGGAGTTTTAGAAGGCCACTTGGCAATGGTGAGTGTTTAATTTTAGTAGTGAGTGAGACCTGATTTGGAAACCTTGTCTTGTGATCAGGGACTGCAGGAAAAACCTTGTGCCCTTGAAGGATGCAGAGGAGAGGTCTGAAGGCAGGGAGTCACCCAAAGGTAATTAACAGGTAGAATTCATGCTCTGCTTGTCCTTCAGCCTCACTGTATGGGTTCAATTAACAAAGCAAGGCGTGATCAGCAGGGCTCGTTAAGTATTGCAGCTGTTACAAGTCCAGACTCAAACAGAGAGCTGATATTTCTCTCACAAGGTGTCAGTCCCCCAGCCTGTCTGGGAGTCCTCAGGATGCTCATGGGGACTCATGAGGAACATCCTTTCAGGGTAGCAAAATGAATGGGAGTAAATTCAGAGTCAAACCTGTCACTTTTTTGTGAAGCTAATGAAATGTAAATGATTGCAGCAACCGGGGTTTAGTTTTGTGTGCAGCAAGATCATTTTCTTCCATGAATAAATCAGCATATCTGAATACTAACCAAGTGGAACAACCTTTCAGGCATCTATCAGACCTCTTTTATTCTGTGCCTAAAAAAAGTTTTGTGCGTGGCATAAGCAATGGACTATCTGGGGTCTGACACAGACTGAGATGCCACAGGGAATTTAATCAGCACCGCAGTGACCACAGGGGCAGGAGATCTACAGGTGCAATTTCCTTCTTTGGCTCTAATGGGAAGCCACCTTGGACAACCTAACATCTGCTAGGAAATAATTTGCCCGACGTAGTAATAAAAGGCTTTGGCAAGGAGGAGTTCAGCTACACAAGATCTCACACTCTGGAGTGTGTTTATGATACAGACCCCCAAAGATTGATGGAAGAACTCAGCTGCTGCTGGGTGGGCAGATGACTTTGATGGCTCACAGTCCAGCCAGAGACAGTAAAACCAAGTTCTCATTAGTCTCTGCTTCCCTATCCATAAATCCAGCTGACTTCTCAAACCACTGAATGGAAATGGAACCACTAAAGCTAATCTATAAAATTTCAGCCCCCAAACTAGAGATATTGTGTGGGAAAGTGAGGTTTTCAGAAATAAAGATGCTTTAGCTCTTGATCTGAGGGCCTGTGCGGGCTCTACAGTCACTGGAACATTAGAGGGTTGTAATAGGATTTGAACTACAAATATAGTTCTTCCCTAACTTTTCCTTTTTATCTGCCTGCACAATCTTTGGTTTTACAAACTAAAAATGTCTTGACCAAAAACCTGTGGAGACAGTCGAAAGCATTAAGCCTTTTCATCTTTCCTCTCCCCATCATAGATGCTACAGAAAAAGAAACAGATATGCTGACAAAGCATCCCAGCTCCACTTTCCAGGCTGAAAAGTTTTTCCTGTCCAAAACTCCAACAATTGTTCCTGTTTTTACAGCACATGCGTTGACTCCACACTGCAGAGGTCTGTGGTGGGCATGTCCTTCAAGGGCACATCTATCACCAGTGATAGATGTTGATCCAGGATCACATGGACAGCACTGGTTAAGGCAGATGTTCAACTCTCTTAAGGTTCTATCATGGCCCTGGGAGGGAAAATCAGAATGCTTGGCTTTGAAACCTATCCTCCATATTGTCACATTTTAAATACCCAGTCCAAAAGTGCTCCTCACAAATAGCTACTGCAGCTCCTTGTGCCAAGAACAGGAAGACCTGGCCATGGTACTTCAAAATCCAGTGTCCAGAGCCATGAGCAAATCCACTTTGTGGTCATAGCTGCTGATGGAATATCTGTGTGAGCTGCATACCATCAGCATTCAGTCAAAGCAGAGCTTGGGACATGCGAACCATTTCCAAATAAAGATGATGAAGGGGAAGAAATGTGCTAACTGAGTAGAACAAATCCTCCTAAAGCATTGCTCTTATTATCACTCTTTTCTTAATATATTGACTTTTCTGCACTGTATTCACCGCAGTTGTGTTCCAAGGCACTAAAATAGCCTTTGAAGCTGCTATAGTGTAGCACTTTTGCACAAGCTGTGTGCATCCATCTGCACTGTGGGTACCAGCTCCAGAGAGCTGTTGGTTGAAGGCAAAGCTGCTCTCTTGGGTGAAACTATTCACACACCAAAAGCAAGAGCATAATGATTGTGTCAAGAGGCTTTTGAAAAGTGTTTTGTTAAGTGCTTTGGTGAGGTTTTATTGCTATGGCTAATTAAAAGTTCATCACAAGCACTAAACACAGCCAATGTTTATTTGCTGTACAGTCATATTGACAGGCCAGTGCTTTGTCAGTATATTAGAACTGTGTGCTGGTTTCTGGAGAGGATTAACTATTGCTTATCTGTCAGGAAAAAGAAACATCACTAACAAATAAGTAAACAACAAATCCTTGTCTCTCATGTTGTATCAGCCTTTGCATTTGGCTCTTTTTCTAACATTTTTCTAAAATCTGGCATGTAAGTTGCAGTGCAAAGCTAATCAGTGTGTGCCAGCATGCTTTGGGCATGACAAACCTATCTGGATTTTCTTGTGCCTGAAATATGTCCCTTGGCCCAATGGGGGCTTGCAGCTGTAACCACTGCTCGTGGGTGCAAGGTGCCTTGATCCAGGATGAAGGGCTGAGAGGCAGGGCTTTCAAATATGGCTGCAGGACCATCTGCAG
>NW_008246058.1:3524723-3551299 GCF_000691975.1 Corvus brachyrhynchos
ACTTAGGCTGCACGTAGCAAAAGTGGGCGAGGGATTCCTCTGAGATGTGGTGTCCCAGAGTGGCTGACTGCCCTGGTTCAGGAACTGAGGGCACACAGAGACCCTTAATGGATTAGAACTTCAGAGAATGACAAAGAACTAAAGGAAAAGGAATCCACTGGAAGAAGGTTATGACAGTACAACTATACTGTTTGACTATCCCACCTAGCAGTGTAGACACCCGACAACTTTCTGGTCTGTATTCATTATATATTTTTATATATATTTCAGTATTTCCCAATCTCCAGTGATTCTCAGTTTTGCCCACTAGTGGATACCAAATTTCTGTACGTCCCTGTCTTAAAAGACATTTGGGAAAGAAGTCTTACAGCACTTGTTGATATCACCTACAGGTCTGGCATGTTTTCAGTATTTGAATGCTGAGGGAAAATCAGGCTGCACATTTAAATTGAAGGTGGTTTCCCTCCTCTCTGTCAGTCTCCCCTTCACTCCAACTTCTGAGGCAGCAGTTGCCTGCAGTGCACTTGCAGCTTTCCAGTTGCTCCCTGGCAGGAGCCAGCTGCTTGGTAAAGAGCTACAGCCACCCCTGCAGCAAAAAGAGGCATTGCTGGGAGCAGTATTCTCTTGTGTTGGTGGGTCAAGCACAGCCCTTTTGAGGAGCTGCAATATGAAAAAGTTCTGAGCTGTGATGGGCAGGTAACTCCGAAAGAACAGCATGTTGGAATTAGCCAGTTAATGAACTATCAGTGTCATCACAGAGAGTTCAGCCAGGGCCACTCTTCGGTCAGAGGGAAGGAACATCCAGAGATCTTTCTGGCTTGTTCCTAATGAAGGCGGCCTCTGTTCCTGATGTGGAGTCCTGGAGCCACAGCAGAGGCATCCAGGAAGCAGACACAGAGTTTCTGCTAATCATTGTAGCTCTGATTAGTCTTCATAGCTGCTTACAGAAGTTCTTAAAAGAGAGGCTGTCTGGAACAGTTCTATAAATTAGCCTTTCTCCAACAGAAATACATGAAAATTTATTTGTTTGCTATTGAGACAGAGATTAATTAGAAAATGGAAGGAAGCGGCTGTCATATACCAAATGTCTGGGAGGGTGGAACCAGATCTTGGGTTGAGCTTTTTCCCAGTCACAAATAGCTGATAAAAAACATAACAACTAGTCTGGAAGGAGAGTGCACTTTGGAGCTGATGGCAAGCAGGCTATTCAGCCAAGACAATAAAAATCCCTTTGGAGGGGGCAGCTGGCACACAGAGCAATGAGGAGCTCTGCCTGGCAACCAAACCCCCTTTCTGTGACTAATATGTGAAGAAAGCAAATTCTTATATCACCTTGTCAAGGGATTTCTTTCTTCCAAATATAAAAATCATTTTAACATAATGATTAGTCACTATGAGACCAATCTGCTGGGTCCAGTGCAGTTTGCAGGCTGGGAGCAAGGCACAGAATATTCTGCAGAAATCAGAACAGAGCAGACCACAGTCCAGTGCTTCACACAGTCCAAGGCAGCAAGAACAAGCAAGCAGAGTAAGGACAGATTAACACAACAGCTGCCATGCAGGATCAGGACCTCTGACCTGACACACTAGAAAAAATTCAGATGCATTGCCTTTTTGGCTGTCACAACATACTCCAGTCATCAATATTTATCTCCCATCTTTTGCACCAAAATAGTTTTATTTGCTCTCACTGGAGCTTTTAAATTTCATTTCCAAAACTCATGGTATGATGAGACATATTAGGAGAAACAGTATTATTTTTCTGTTTCATACAGGTTTAGTTGCAATATAGCACAAAATTTAAAATGTGGTTTCAGATGAATATGTCACACATGGTGTGTGAGCAGAGACTGCACCAGACAATGGCCTGGTGCAGAGGGATATGAGAGGAGGAGGGACTCCAGGGTGATCAGCACCTTTCCATATCACTTGCTTTAAGGCAGATTCAACCCTGTAATTGTGTTCTAATTTCTCGGTCATATTAAATACACTTTCTAAAGGAAAATAAACAGAAAAATTCATTCACTGTGGTCCTTTGCCACATGTCTAGTTGTAATCTACTCACATATCTGGATAATTTAGTTATATTTATTATATACTTAGAACATGAAATTTAGAAGAAAAACTGAGTAACAATCTGCCGGAAGGAGTGGGGATGGAATGCTTTCACCTTGCCTTATCCATCTGCCACTATCATCTGTGGAATGAGAAAGAGGCACTTTTAGAGCAAGTTGTCCCATCCAAAATAAGCCTCCAAAGTGCTCTTCAAAGTAAGGTATTGATACCTTGAGAGACCACCTAAAAACAGAGACTAGACAGGAGTAAGGGAATAAAGGTAGGTATTTATTTGAAAGGCCTCCAGAGGTACCCCCTGGGGAGCCGGAGGCTACTGCAAAAATGGACCCCAAGATGGACAACAGGTCACGAGTTGTTCACACTTTTATAAGTTTGGTTCATTTGCATGTCAGCATAAATTCTCCAATAAAGCTCCAGTTAATGATGTAATTCCCCTCAGCTTGCCCTCCTTTCAGAAACTTTTGGTTTACACATTTTGGGCCTAGGACAGTCTGAGTGTCCTTGGAGAGCAGGCCTGGAGAGGCTTTGTTATGTCTACCTAGCATTAGAGAGCAGAAATTAACAGGCTACAAGAAACTTCAGAGTTACACACTAGGCAGCACAGGATTTAAAAAATATGAAAGTTAAAACCTCCCTGTGGAAGTTTCACTGACATCTATTTTCCAGACTGATTCCAGACTAATTACTTTGTTGTAGGCCAGAGGGGAACACAGAGGCTCATTGCACAGTCATAACAGGCCAGGTACAAGCAGTACCAAACAAGCTTCCTTTGGAAATGGCCTCTGAGAATTATCAAGGTGCTGCTTTTCTATTCCTGCACCCTGAGCTTGGCAGAATTATCAGCATTTATAGAATCTCTTTGTCTTGCCTTTTGATACTTTAAAATGTGCAAAGGGTGCTCACACTTTGTATGAGTGGTGCATGGTGGAAAGCAGTTTCACAAAGGTTGTCTTTACAACAGGTCTGACTGTGGTCGACACTGGGGGAGGTTTGGATGGCTAAATTCAAATTCATAACCACTCATCTGAAGGCCAGGTGGGGTCATTGAGTTATCAAGCCTTGCCTTATGCCTGACATGGGTAGCAACATTTTATGTATTCTTAAGCAGGATGAGGATTTTCACAGTGACAACTGTGCAAGGTTTTTTCCCTTGTTTTCTTTAATACTCCATGGTTTGTTCCGCTCTACAGCCCTTCTCTTTTCCATTGCTCTTTGCCTTTGCTTTTCAAGCAGCAGGATTTTTCCTGTTCCCTGTCGTCTACAAGGATCATTTGTTACCACAATGCCCATGGATGAGTCTTCATCTTCCTGATCCCTCTCCTCCAGAGACCACCAGCACTGTCAAATTGCAGCTGGAAAAAGGTTCTTTCAGTCTCTGCTACTACATCCCTGTCACAGGCACTTAGCTCATTTATGAGTGTGTGAGATGTTTTTGTAGAACACAGCATTTTTACTGAGAGGTGCAGGATAAATTCTACACAACACCAAATGAGACCATTTAACTTTAGACGTCTTTTAATAATACCTTTTATCTAAAAATATGGCATTATAAGGTTATTGAAAAACAGTTAAAATAATTAATTACAAAACTATGCAATGACTATTATACATTTACCTTTGTGTAAAGATTTTGACCTTAATATTTAATCGCTCATCTGTAATAATAAATACTTGACTGAGAAATCAGTTTCTGCATTGCATTGAGGAATTTACTCTTAAATTCAGTTTTAGGTACATAATGACACTTTCAATAATAATGTCAATAAAGCTGCAGCAGTAATGACGTACATTATTAATATACATCATTAATGTACATTAATGATAATGTACATTAGGGATGGGTCTTAATGAGCATTCAAAGAAGATGTTCAAATATTCTGAGAGCTCCCGTTTCTGGTGTGAATAGTTATTTTTCTTTTTCGAAAGAATGAGATGTTTCAGATTAATTAATTCTTTTTGCCTGACTTATTTTTAGTGGAAGTTTTCATATTTGATTGACTACAATGAGAGCCATGATCTACCCTCTTCCTATAACTATCCTTTCACTAATTGCACCTGGCAGTGTGTAGATGAAGAGAACCAGGAAGACAATGAGAATAAGCAGAATTATGCCAATGATGATGTACTTCTTGTAATTCCTCCAGATCAGGTGATACAAACACTTGAAAGGATTTACAAACCAAGAGAAGGATGTGTCTGGTCGGCTAAAGGGGAAGAAAGAAAAAGAAAATCTTTTGTTAAGGCAGATCCATCTCTTTCCAAAATGATCCCACTGCAAAATATATATTTGAGTCTAAAAAGGACCTTTAACTCCTGGGAACCCACTACAGAGATTAGAGGCAATGTCCACAAGTTTCACAAGCTGTTGGGTCACTTCCACCCATTCACGAACCCAAGCTCCACACACCCCTTGTAATGAAATTCCAGCTTACACATCATAAATACTTCCATTTATGTCATGATATAGGGTTTAAATTTGAAAACAACATCATGATAAACCCTAAAGAAGAAATGCAGGCATCATGAACTTGAGTACAAAAGCTTTCTAATAATTTTAAGAAATTTAGCATCACAAAAGTGGTAATGAACTGCTACAAAAAAATCTGATTGCACAGTGATAGTCATGGTTCCATAATAATCAGAGCCAGCTCAGATCTGGCATGTGGCCCAAAATGGTGTAGTTTTAGAAGGAAATTTAAAACAGGCCTCCTGAAAACAGGAAATGATGAAATGAAACCCAGATGGTTTGCTTGTGTACATAAAAAAGAGCCTCCTTCTGCTGGTGGAGAATATCTGTATCCCGCAATCCAGGTTTTTCCAAATGTTGCCCCATGTGTTCTCCTCCACACCCAGAAGTTTTTTCACACTGTACAACAAAGCTGACTGCATACAGAGAGGAAAACAATGTTCTACTTAGGAAAAATGTTGGCCTGGTCTCTCCTCTGACTGGGTGGGCACTGTGCCTCTCACTCCAACAGCCCCCAAGGCAGCATCTGTCAGCTTTTTCGATGGGATGACCCAACGAACGCAGTGGTGTGGGGCAACATTAACACCTGAAAAACTGGGGCAGGTTGTCTTTCTTATCCAATGTCACCATAGTTGTGCAGATAGTGCGGCAATAAGGAAAATGAAATTAACTGAGGGTCACAAAAAGCTGTGGCCGTGTCTCACTCCAGAACAGTGTTTCAGGAATTTAAGCAATCTTCGTTATCTGATGAACTCAGCAATCAGGCAGTGGGAGTGAATGCCAATGTGACAGAAAGTCTGTAAATCCAAAAGGCCAACTGAATATCTTTTAATGAAAGACTGAGCTTCATACTGAGGTAGAAATGACTCAGAAATAAATCATCAGATTAGCCCTCCAGGTTAAAAGGAATTATTAAAAAACTGGACACTCTGAAGAATAAAACTGCTTGAGTAACAAGACCCTTAATCTGCATGTACCAACTGCTTGAGGACTTTTCATAACCCTTAAAGGCTGGGGAAAAAAAAAAAAAAAAACCCAGACTGTTGCTTATTTAATTTGTTTCCTTTGCAATGTAGGCAATAGAATTCATTATCAGTTATAGTAGTGCATTTATTGTAATAGATTGCATCCGGAAAGGCATCCTGTCTTGATCAGCAGAAATGAAGAGATGAATAACCTCACAGTGCTCTGGCCAGGAGGAAATTACACTCATTGAACCTTATTCTTCGTTTGCATGTTTCTCTCTCTAGTTCACAGACATTTAATCTTTGTCCACCTTTGCTTTGGTACATTAAAGAGTCTGCTACTGTCTATAGCTCCTAGAAAATAATTTTTATTTTGAAATTATTTTGTTTCTTAATTAGAAAGAAGAATTTTGCAAAACAATCAGAAAATTTGTCTGCTTCCCTGGGTGTTCCTATGTGATGAGGAAAAAAACAGAGTGAACCTACAGTAGTGGCATAGAGACGTGGAAGTCCTGACAAAAAGATCCTTGAGATCCACTCCTTCCTGAAGAGGACTCATTTGAAGGGTAGAATCAATTACCTTTTATCTCCCAGCTGATTGTGACTACTCTGCATGTATGAACCACATATTGCATCACTTGGGGGTACTGAGCTTGATGCTCCGAGCCATCAAGCTGGTAAACTTTAATACCTTTGAACTTAAATGAAACTGGGGCTTGCAATGTCTTCAACTATTTATTTTCCTTCCAGTGAATGAGTGTCTAGCTAAAATAATTTTTACTATTCACATGCTATATTGCTTTAGTAACCTTAGGATTTATTTTGTCTAACTTTAAAACCTAGGTGCTCAGTCTGGTCATTCATGGGCTGTCTGCATGGGGGAGAGGAAGGACCTTCTGGAGGCCAAGTCATCTCTTTCCCCATCTCACATCTTAAGATATGTGTGGTAGGTAGATGGGATGACTCCCCCACCTGTACCACGAGCAGCTGCAAAAGGCGCCTGAATATTTTGCTTCTGAGATGGGTAGTGTCAAATGACACTAGCCCCACCCTACTTTTGCTTTAATTGAGGCATACATCTCAATTAAGAATAGAGTAGAACTAGAGCCATGTGTTGGCTGTGTATTCACACCACAAAAACCACTGATTACTCAGTGCAAGATTTGGAGGAAGACTCTGGTTTTGTGGCTTCTGGGTCAAAGCACCTCCAGGCTGTGCAGCAGAGAAGGGGCCACCAGGCTGGTGGCAATCTTTTGGCCCAGCAGCACATTTGCAGATAAAATGCCCTTGAGCTGAAAACACTGGGAGCCCTAGTCAGCCATGGGTGCATGGGCTGGGTCTCAAAAAATGAGAATAAAATGAGACAGTGCCTTGTGCATCCTGTCAACAATCTTCTGGACATGTAGTCTTTCTACTACACTTGACACTCCCTCTTAAAACTCCCTAGGCTGATTGCTTTCCACTACATGTATTTCAGAGCTATCCCCACTCCTCTCTCCTCTGAAAAAAGTGCTTTAGTTTCCATTACTGGGTGTCTTTCAGGCAGACACCTGTCAGGCAAAGCTTATCCTGCCTTTGGGTAAAGATGTTGAGTGAAGCGATTGACTAAAGTCTTTCCAAGGCTTGTTTTAAAAAATGCTCTGATACCTCTGACCTGATAATTCCTTTATGCTGCTTCCTCTTTTCTCATATTTATCCTGAGATATATCTCAGACCAACAAAATTAAACAGAATTACCATTATGACTAGCAATTGAATTTTAGAAATTTTGGTAGCAGGAAATATAGCATCAATTCCTCTCAATTTTTTTATCTAGCTCATTAAAAAAGTGCTCAAATGTTTTAGTAGAACAAAGCATTTGAGCCAAAACAGATTAAAAGTACTTTTTTTCTGAATGCAAAAAACTCAGCTGATATTTTTTTAATGTGACAAATACTGAAAGATAAACTGCTGCTTCTAGATCATTTGCCTTAGTTAAAACACTTCAAATGTCCTCATTAAAAAGTCTTATGATGAAAAATAAGTGTCTTCATTCTTTAAGTATGAAGAAAAATAAAATTAGAGACAGAATTTTGAAGTCATAGCCTTTGTGTGTCTAAAGAAGGGCAATGATGCCGGTGAAAGCTCTGGAGCATGAGTCTTGGGAGAAGCAGCTGAGGGAACTGGAGTTGTTTATCCTGGAGAAACAAAGGCTTATTGCTCTTTACAACCACCTGAAAGGAGGCTATAGCCAGGTGGGAATTGGTCTCTTCTCCCAAGTAACAAATGACAGGATGAGAGGAAATGACCTTGAGTTGTTCCAAGGAGGGTTTAGACTGGATATTGGGAAAAATTTACTGACCAAAAGGACATTGAAACAGGCTTCCCAGGCAAGTGGTGGAGTCACCATTCCTGGAGGTATTTAAAAGACGTGTAGATGTCATGCTTAGAAACATGAGTCAGTGATGGACTTGGAAGTGCTGGATTAATGGTTGGACTCAATGATCTTAAAGATAATTTCCAACCTAAATTATTGTATTATTAATATAATAAATATAATCCATCTGATCTTTATAGGTGACCAAACTGAGATGTTAGCTGTATGTGTAAACTGTGATGATTTAAGATATTATCACATGCCACATCAGCTATGGAATGAGGTCATGTGTGAATTCTAGCTGAGGACAAATGTGCAGCTATGCAATTTATTTGGGCTTCCAGAGGAAGACATTTAAGCAAACCTGGAAGGTGCTGCCAGCAGGAGTGCCAGCCACCAGGCCATGCACAAGCTGGACAAATTACTTGCTGAAGGTTGCAGCATGAAAGAGAAGAATATCTAGGAGACCAGAGAGGACACCTGCCCTTCCCCATCTCCTGCTGACTGCCCCTGCCCTGCCAAAAAAAAAATTCTTCTACTCACTTGGGTTTTTCCAAGGGCTCGGGCTCCTTTCGAGCTTTGCCTACTGGATTCTTCTCGGCTTCTTCTGCTGTGACCAAGTGAAACTCGGCTTCTACCTTGCCCTGGATCAGAGAGAGAATAGTAAGCATCCAATCCTGGGTTATTATCATCACTAATTCACAGCAAATTCCTGTTGTTGAGAAATGATGGAACCAGTTCAGGGCAAAGGAAATTGAGTAAGGAAAATAAGATAGTCTTTGCTGTTGAAGAGAAAGAACAAAGGAAAACCCATGCACAAATTCCTGACTTATGCTCAAGGACCATGAGGAAAGAGAGGTAAGATATTTTCTTCCATTAATATATTTTCTCCTTCCTAAATTATAACATAATTAATCTGAGAAGATGTCTTCTACCTATCACACATTCTGGCAGAGCTGAATGTCTGAGGTAGAAACTGTGTTGCTGACGTGGACCAGATGTAATCCATCTGCAGGGGGAAATTCAGCCAGTCACAAGTGCTGGGGCCATTGAGCTGTGGGTCTCAACTCACAAAAGGAACATGGGATTCCAGTAACAATTAAGAGCAGATGAATCAAATCAGCTTTATAGAATCTGTGATGGATAAAAAACAGACAAATGGCTTTACATATATTTGTGATTTTCCTACCCTATACCTTTGTGGATGGTATTAATCTAAAGTGTTGAAGGTTGCCAATAAAAGGAGTAAAGGTGGAAGCAGGGAAGAGAGTGGACCGAGAGAAAGGGAATCAATTGTACTGGAGCTGAGAATATAAGTAAATCCAGCATTTAGAAGTGGAGTTCATTCACTAAATCCATGGAAAGTACACAGTCAGCTTCAAGCTGAAGAAGGCAATGAACTTGAAGATGGAACTTTTTATTAAAACATTCTTTTTGCTGGAATAGACACAAAAGTGAAAGAATTGTGAGGTTTAGGGAAACCCTTGGAGAATCAATAAATATCTAGAGACAGAGGGAGAAACCCCTGAAAAAGGACCAAAGCAGGTGAATTTCTAGAGGGCTATACTACTGGAAATGAGTTTGTAGCTCTTGGTTTGTGTCCCCCCATGGAACTGAATGCACCTAAAAAGACTCTTTAGTGCTCAGTTGCCTGGGTTTTTCTGAACCAAATATATGGAGAACTACTAACATTTGGAGGAGTCCTATGGATTGCCAGTGGTGGTTGTTCAAAATCCAAAATTAGCATATCAGTCCCAGAGAAAACCTGTTAATCTGTAGTGAGGTGCTTACTGTGAGCTCCCCAGCCTTGATGAAAGGCCACCAGCCTTTGATGCGCTTCTGCTGAAATATGGAGATCTTGTTTTCTTCACTTGCTGCCACAACTGTGCCTAGGTCACAGCTCTTGGCTGTCTTTGCTGCTCGAGGGAACCCATTCAGGTCCAATTCAAGAGTGCCTGGAGAAAGAAGTAATGTGACAACACTCAGAGACCAGAGAGACATAAAAACATTCAAGTAGCAGCTTCCAGATGAGATACACGGAGGAATGCAGCAGCCGGGCATTTCTCTGTACTGTCGGTCATTCATTTGTATTGCCCTGGCATTCTCATCTGATTCCTAATTATTGAATTGACAAGAAATGTGTAAGTTAGCACTGTGGTGCTTCAGAAAGAGAAAAGCAAAAGCTGGGGCTCAGACAGCACTTTTTGCATACCTCTGCAAAACACTGGTGAGACGAAGTTCAGGCAGATCCATTGCATACTTACCCAAGAAATCATCTGAAGAGAGTCTTTCGAAATCCCACACCTGAAGCACCAGCTCAGCAGGTATTTTGCGTTCTGTCTTTTCTAAGGAAAATATGTTTTCTCTTTTAGTAACCACCATTTGTTTCTCTGCTGGGAGATAGTGGAACGGGAACACAAAGCGCCAGTTGAAGTTGCCCTCTCCTGTCAAGGAATTGTAATGTACATCTGTCTCCTGTTTGTCCTCTTCCAGGCCCTTTATCCACCTACAGCAGGCACATAGTGGAAAGCATCGGTGTCACCAGGGGATCTTGAATTGTAATCGTTGTTATTTGGTTACAGGCCTGACCATAATTCCTCCCTAACCAGTAAAGGCAACACACTGTTCAGGACTGTGACAGGCAGCAACAGCCCTGGGTCAGGCATCTTGGGACACAAGCTGCTGTAATGATCAGTGGTGATCAAAAGCTGAGAGTGAGGACATGGTTTTTATTTCAGTCAGACCCCAAAGTACCAGGTGGCCCTTTGCTATTGGCCAGGACACCTCTCTTCTTTGGGACAGGCAGTGGTGACAGCATCAGTCATTTATCCAGCACTAAATATCCTGTATTGATGTTTTGCCACACTAACAAATTCTGTGTCGGTGTCTCAAGACTGTTATCAGTGCTCAGTATTAGAGGCTAATTTTTTTTTTAGTTGCTGTTTGCAGGTATAAACATAGCGTTAGTATGGCTGGAGAAGTCTCTCGGGGTTTTTTGTGATTTCCTCTTGGTTTCTGCTACAGTATGCACAATATCAGATGTGCAGTGGTACAAAGGACAATGCTTTCTTAAACATAATTTTCTCGTCTGAAGAGCTCCACTGAGGTAATGATCCAGCTAGGTATGTTTTAGTTCTGTAGATGATTTATCACACCTTGAGTAAAGATTAGCATTTTTGAGCTGTATCCAAAGAGAGCTTTTCCCCTGCAAGCCCAGTGTTTCAAAAAGGAATTGTGAAAAATGGTAACAATCTGAAACATGGCACTGCCCCAAGTACAAATCCATGGCTGCTGACAGATACAGTGCCACATGCACTGTTTGAACATAATGAGATTTGTGTCTTTATCATTAAGGCACAAAAGCAAAAAGTTTCCCACTCCTGGCTTCTCTGTCAGACTGCTCTGGCACTGATGGTGATGTTCTCATCACACAGCTCAGCACAAAGACTGGCTCCCTATTTAATTCCTCGAATTCGTGTTCTCAAAGCTACTCTGCTACTGCTCTGAACACACAATTCATATTGGCATATTAAACTTACTCTCTAGTAGTGGAAAAATGGCAAGAAATCTAAGACCAGTCTGGCACCTTAGATTTTCAGTACTTTGTACTACCACTTATACCGTAATTTCCTCCCAGCCTTCCCTAGTACCTGCATTCAAATCCTGCTCAGAAGCAGAAACTGCAAAGCAGTGTTCTAAAACAGGCAAGGAATTAAGAAATAACTGGCTACAATCTCAGGAAAGGAAGGAGATGGAGAGCAAAAAAGTGCCCATGTGATGTTCTCCTCAGCAAGACCATGGTCATTCACCCACACACACTCCCCACATGAGGTTAGAAAATATTTCTAACAGAAAAAGCTTGGCAAGCACCTGCTTTCTTATTTCTAATGTGGTTATGATGCTCCTTTCTCTGATTATGTCGAAACTCTCTGCATCTGTGTAAGCTCTTACAGTTCAAGTCCTGTAAGTGTTTGATCTCTCTGTGCTAAACCGTGAGCTTGGTGCTTGTTTTGTGCCATCTCTGCCTGAGAAGGAACTAATGACTAGTGTCATTTTACAGTTACTCGATTTTCAGAGGAAATAAAACAGGAAAAAAGGGAGCAGTATCCAATATGGGTGAGTAATTTGGGCAGGCATTCAGAGCAAAGTGCCAAGGTCACTGAATAGTTTATCAAATATTCTCACAACCCTTTTTTTTTTTTTTCTCTGATTTTTGAATGAAATATTCCATGTTATTTTGATGATGAGTGCTGAAGAACTTACCCTTTTACATAGATATCACTTGATTTTTGCCCTGTAAAGATATTTTCATCTTCTAGAATTACATCCTCTGTATTCCAGATTATTACCCTCAGTTCATACCTGAAAAAGAAAGTAGGCCTGTGTGTAAAGCTCTGGTCAGGCACTGCAAACCTCTATCAAATCACGCTTTTATAAAGTGAGAAATACTGTATTTGTGCATCAGACTCAGGCCTCTTCTGTTTACAAGAGTCTAGTGATAGAGTGGGGATGTTGGTTCCTCTCAGCTTATGGAATATGATTGACAACAACAGGGTCACTGCCAGCTTTGGAGGGATGGAAAATTCCTTTCTTTTTATATGCCTGTTCATTTTCAACTCTTTTCACAAAAATAGTGCAGTGGAACAAGACAAAGTTGATCTGAAAAACTTTGTCAGAGCAGTCTCCAAAACAGTGATCAGCTTGCTAATAAAGAACAGAGCTGCCTGAGAAGTGCTTTTTAGAAGAAATGCCCAAAAACATTGCATTTTGTGCAATCTAGTGCATTAAAAGGGAAGAGAAGGACTGCTTGGAGATATTTGCATTTAAGCAGGTACAATCATCTTTAGAAACAACAGTAAAAGGAATTAAAGTTTCTCCATCCTTTCCACTCCCTATATGCAGACATTTATGGTGGCCATCCAAAGCTCTCAAAACTTGATGTGAAATACAGATATTGCAGGTGACATAAAAAATTAATGCTGAAAGATTTAGGTATTCCTTGAGTCATTGTATGAACTGCAAAATACATTAAAAAGACAAACAAACCATGTTTGATAACACCAACATATGATTTCCCTGATATGACATATTTTGTCTTGGAAATAGCCTCAATCTCAGGGTGTGGAACAATTTGCTTCAGAACTTACCAGATACTCTACGTCACGGAGCTCTTAGGGAGCTCCATGAAAACCAAGCCTTTGCAATTGCCAAAGAAACTTGAATCTGCAATGCTTCCCCTTAGCCTTGTTCAATCAAAGATCATCAATAAGAAATATTTTCACGAAAGTGCTTGAAGTTTTATAGACGCTAGAGCCTGTTTTGCTGCAGAAGATATGCATTTGTCAGCAAGATGTGTGACTTGTGTCTACATGTACTGGGTTTTTTCTCATAATTAATGTTTGACACTATTTTCCCCTGCTGTAGTAGACTATAAAAATGGCAGCAACAATTTTTTTTTATGGGCATGATTAATTTTAAATATTTTTTGATTGTAAAATGCTTGTTGTTAAGTAGTTTTATAGAAAGTTCTGGTCTGAAGGAAGTAATTGCTACATGGATTCTTGTTTGTTTGTCAAATAAAATAATGTAGGAGTAGTAACTGATGATGTTTCAGACATTAAATTCTCAGGAAAGGTCTTGCTAAAATACAGGATGGGCTGAGAACTCTGTTTCTCATTTTTGTGTTTTCTTTACAATATTCAATTAGCTTGAAGAACTATGTGCAGTATTGCATGTAAAGCAGTATAAGTAAATGAGAGAAGGCTATTCCCAACAGAGATTTTCTATCTGTTGCTGCTTTATGTGTTTCTTGATCTTATCCTTGAAAAAATTTCTGGAAATCCAATATGCATAATGCTATTGCAGCAGATGAAAGAGCTCAACTAGGGTCAAGTAAGTTATCTCAATGAAAGAGGTAGTGAAGCTAGAATTACTTCTTGCAGCTCAAAAAGTAGATGATAACATCAGAATTATTTGCCTCTAGCCACCTGCAATCTATTTACTGGGATAAAGGATAAAAAAGGATATCTTGGTAAGAGGTGTGTGATAGCTCTTGCTGAAAAAATCACCAACAGTTTTTTGAGTTGTTCAATGGAGGAAACTAAATTAGATGCTCCTGTTTGACTTGAAGCCATATGAACCTAAGAAAACTTTCCTCAGGACTGAAGAGGTTTGTTTTAGTAGTTTGTTTTCTTTTTATTTCCAGACACTTAAGAAAGACTTGATCTTTGAAGAGTTATTGCCACAGTGGTAGGAGGAAAGCACAGAGTATTACCCTTTGGGTTTTCTTGGTGAAATGTCCACAGGGGGTCCTGGCAGAGGCATATCATTAGGAAACATGTCAACCCACATCTGTACACGACCCTTGAAAACAAAGAGATAAACATCCCTGTAACAATTATTTTACAGAGGCTGTAAAAGGTCTAAATGTAGTTCTGACAGCCAAAATCACCACTTCCTCTACAAGCACCAACCAGCTCAATATCCTGTAACTATGATTTAATCTAGGAACTTTCTATACAGTATCTTTTTCATGCACATATTCTTTCAATCTTTCAGGTATTTGTTGAAGTTGAAATAGAGCTCAAACATTGTGAGCTTCAAGGTAAAATCCATGCAAAAATATTATGTGAGGAACAGAAAAAAAGAGAACCAAGGTCTAGATACAAGCAGAGGTTTTGTTAACTTAATAAAGCATTTAAAAGAATGAAAATTTGCAGTTACACCTTGTATGATTACTGTGTATTTGGGTAATTGGCTGTATACACACATGGGTAACAATTTCCAGGTTGATACTGTACAAAGTCTCGTGTTTGGTGCAACGCTGGGGTGCTGACTCAGTTACAGATAGTGTTGTTTGGTGCAATGCTGGGGTGCAACTCAGTTTGCAGTTACAAATAGAAACCACAATAACTGGAGGAAATGAAAACTGCTCCTGGGTCTACCACCACCACCACCTCTGAGCTGCTCTACCTGTTCCATTCCTGGCTTATCCTTATGATAGAGAGGCCGAGTCTCAATGTGCTCTGGGACCAGTTTGTAGCCAGCTCCAGGGATTTCTTCCCAAGCATGTAAAACCTTTAAGGAGAGATGTTCATATGATTCGACTGGCTCCTCTATAGGAAAGAGTAAAACAAAAAGAACAATGAGAGCTGAATTTTAATATTATCAGTAATATTGAAACCCTTGGTAGTATGTTTCATTAGTTATTACAGGTACTCATTAAAAATTTGCTTGAGTTAAGAGGAAGGCTTTATGTATTCCAGCTAAATAAAGAAGGGCTTTGAAATGCTTCTAATTCACATAAATAAGGGGACCCATGGGATTAACTAGAAGATTAGCACTCAGGCAGCAGTCCTGTAAAACACAGCAAATCATTCCACTACTACAGCAGCAGTTTTTAACAGGAAGATGGAAGAAAAATGCCAACTATTCTTTTGACAGAAAATTGCAAATTTTTAAAGCTTGTGAAAAACAAGGAGACTTGGATTTGACAAAGCCAACAGTAAATAGGCCCTAGGAGTTAACTACGCTTCTCTTTTCTTTGTGATAGCAATAGCAAAGACTGCCTTGGAGAATTTAATCACACCTCAGAGGAAGAGAGTTGAAGTCCATGGGCAGGAACATTTCACCTCCTGACCATCTCACCTTGGCCACTGGAAGGGAGACCCAGAGAATCCCAGAGAATAGCACCTCAAGGAAGGACCAGTGCTATTATTGAAAGTAGGGTGGATGTTAGAAAGCAGAGAAAGCTCTTTGAACTCTTGAGCTTCTCTCTCCTCCTTTTTTGTGTGGGCTCCACACAAAAGGAGTCCAAAATTTTGACAAGTGATATGTTCTAGATTAAAAGTCCCTAAGTGAGAAGAAGGTTAAGATTTATTTGTATCAACAAATTGTTATCACTTTTCCTACGCATGTTGCTATGTCGGAATTACTAATAGCTGGCAAAAGACTCACTTGGAATTTAAACAGTAGGTGTTAAAACCTCCCTAATGGCTCAGGAATTGAGGAAGGATGATCCTGTGGTTATGAATCTTGGTTCCCTCTTGTGCACCAACATCTTATTTTAGCCAACAAAAATCAAGGTCTCTAGCTGCTATTCAGTCAGGCAGCCTCAGTAACAATGACACAGGTTATCCTACAATATCCTATATCCTCTCAAAGACACCTTTATAAAGATTTTTTTTTACCTCTGAAGATGCATATTTCTTCCCATTGGCTACAGGTAGTCCTAGACTACCTGGGAGTAGTGGACAGGCAGTTGGATTAGATGATTGTCTTAGGTCTGTTCCAACTGAACTATCCTCTCCTCTCCCCTCCCCCCTCACCTCCCTCCCCTCTCTTCTGTCCTGTCCTAATTTCTTTGTTCCTAGAGCAAAGTTAAATTATTCCTTCCCTTGCAAGTTAAAGCTGGGTGGATAAGTGCAATTTTCTCCACCCATACAGTGGAAATGGTACTGCTTTCCCTTTTCAGTACGCCTCTAGAGCTCAAATCTGGGGTCTTTGTTAGTTTTACAGATCCAAATGAGACCCACCACGGAAATCCATCAGGAAATGAGGACCCAGATGTACTTGTCAGAACAGCAATCTGGATAGAAATTATGTAAAGACTGTATGCAATAAACTATTTCTGTACAATACTGAAAAACTTGTGTACATAAATACTTTGGTCTTTGCCATCTGGTTCTATATTTCCTTGCTTCTGATTTCCATCATCTTATTTGACATTGGTTTGTCTGAAGCTCATTTTAGTGAACCAAAATTTTGATTTAGACATCCTATTGCTGGTAGTCACACTCAGTCATCTGATAGTGAGGAAAACAAACAGCAATACTGGAGTAAAAAAATCTCTTTCAGGCCAAGAAAACCAAAATAGATCAACTCTTCTCCCTTCAACAGTGCTTCCTTGGCAGCCTTCCACTCAAGGTGTTACCTGTATTTTGTAATTGCCAAGAAGAATGTGGTCAAAGGCAAATCAACACAGATAAGGGAGTGGAGGTTTTCTTACACTGCCACAGTGTCTGCTACTGTCTCCAAGATCAGCTCCTTTCATTCCCCTTGAAAGGCTCCATCCTCACATCTCTTTTCCTTATTCTAAGCATAAAACTGAGTCATAGAATGGTTTGAGTTGGAAGGAATGTTCAAAGACAATCTTGTCCATCCCCTCTGCCATGGGCAGGGGCACCTTTCACTGATTACTCTGTCCCACTCCACCCCAACGTGATATGGACACTCAAGGTCCCGATTGACCTCTTTTTAACCTGGGAGTTCCAACATTAAGTTCTGTGCTGCCATCTGGATTCATGGACCCCACAGATACCTGGATTCACAAAATGCTATGTCAGTGCTTCAGAAGAGCAGTCAGTGTGGCAGTAACCAGGAGGAGGAAAAAGCCAACAGAGAGGAAAGACAAGTAGTTAAGGTGGGACTGACAGGTAAGTGGCCTGGAATCTAACTATGGTCAGATTTGTCTGACCTTGAGTAACTCCCTTCAAAATAGTATTTCCCTTCCCTCTTCTTCTCACTTCTTGGTCTGTCTATTCTAGTGTTTTAATTTAGACAGAGAATACATTTTTTGAAAGACTCTCCCTGACTTTCCATGCTTTGATGTGCTGTGGGGAAGGATTTCAGAGCATGCAAGCTGGACTCCTTTCAGACCAACAGCAAGCCCAAAGACACGATCCAAGAGGGTCCCCCACACTCCAGCCAATCCTGGACATCCCATCCTTGGGATCAGGTAGCAGCTAGTCCAAGGTATTCCCCAACAGCCACCATGGGGATGTCAAGTCATCAGGAACAAACTGTTTCATTCGACAGATTCTTTGCAATTAAGCGACAGCAAAAGCTAATACAGACACAGCCTTCATTGCCAGATTTATATGAGTGTTTAAGAGCAGAGACAGGCTCCAGTAACCTGATTTCAGAGTTCACAGCACAACAGGGCTCCAGCTACAGCTGGGCAGGCTCCTGGTACTGCTACAATGCAAAGGAAGGATGCTGAACTACTTTGTTACCGTTCTCATCTTCTGTGAAGACTGTCTGTCCCTTGAAGATTTTTGTTCCTACTTGTATCTCCCCTGGCCGCATGAAGGGTCCACTTATTCTGTAGTCCTTACACAGCTTAGTGAGGATCTCACTTGGCTTGGTTGCATCTCGCCATGCATTGTACCCTTCTCTGCAAGGAGAGAACAGAGTGAAGCAAAATGGGTGAGGTTTTCCTTCTGAAGAGTGCACTGACAGATCAGGAATTTCTATGCAGAGATTCGCTTTATGGTCAGTGGCCCTGATATCTGCTCAGTAAAATTTTCCTTTGTCCAGCACTGCTTCTTACTTGAGACACTGCCTCTGTCTGCTCAGGTCCTGGAGATCAACCACTCGTTTCTCTTAAAACACAGGAGAAGCTGAGGCAGCCTTGTCCACAGCTTAGATAAAATAATAGCATGGGCATGCTTCCCGTGAGGAAAAGGAACAGAGCTTGTTCCCTGTTGTACCTAAAAGATTCGAGTTTACATGTGCTGCCTCCATTCAAGGAGAATTATTCTGCAGCTTTCAGATGCAAAGGATGAGCTCAGGTTATCTCGGACCTGGAATAAGCGCGTAAAGAAATATCTCACACTGGAGACTGAGCTGGCAAGGGAAGCTTTGGGGCTTGTTCTGTGTTCCTGGATTACTTTTTGACATTGTCCACCCTTGGTTTGTAGATAAAATGAGAAACAATCATAGATGAACCCCAAACACACATCTCCCAGGTTAGCACCCCACCCCAGGGCAGCAGAGTTATTTTAGATTGACTTTCTCTGCATTAATTAATTTTTATGCACAATGTCCTTGAGAGTGCAGCTGTCTGGCCCGGACCAGGAGCTCAGCCTCACTGCCCCATGACTCACCCTGTTACAGAGGTCATGTCAGCAGCCTCTGCTCCTGCTCCCCCCAGTGCCACACCAGTCCCACCAGCCTTGCTGCAACCACTCCAGCTGCAGCTGAATAAGAGAGAGCGAAGTAGAGCCCTGGCATAATTTCTATGAGAGATTTTCCCCATTAGCCCTTTATGCCTGTCCAAAGGCAGTTTATCAAGCAGGTATGTAGTAAACATCAGCTGTTTACTATCTAAAATACTTCTTGAACAAACAGTGCTGTTAATTTAAAAATATCCACTTCCCACTGAGGCTGGCAGTTACCCAAAGCCACCACTAAGCTCTTTGGTGAATTTTAATTAAAATACCCCTGTGACACTTTTGTGCTGAAGAAAGCATAATATCTGGAACACATTTGTAATTTCTCCTTCAAGTCAAGTCACTCACTGTGAGCTCTGTTGCTGCCTGAAGAAGTACTTACATTTCATATTGACTCTGTAACCCACAGGTAGCTCGATGTCTGCTGTAGAAACGATTTTCCAAATCAATTTTAGTCTCTCCAATAAGATCATCTGTCCCAATGAAGTCATGGTCATAGATCAAGACTGTGAGCAACGAATCCTTGGGGAATGTAGCTTGGATTTCAAATGATCTACAGGAAAAATTTAAACCTACATGAAGTCAGATCAATTTTGAAGCCGAGAAGACTAGGCTAATTCATGCCATGCAAACAGTGTGTGAGTGGTGTCTCTTCTAATAAGCAGTAGCTTTTCCGGTAGTGCTTTTTGCTTCAATTAAATATTTGAACATGCTGGAAACACACAGTGCAAAAGTATATTCTTTCTCCTGCTTCCCTAGCACCCTGCGTAGAGTCCTAAGATTGTTCCTACAATCCTGACTCCATGAAGGCTAGTACAGCTGTATGTAAGAGTTCTCACACATTTTTCAGAACCCCCAAAAGGGACATACAAGTCTTTTCTGGTTTCTTGCAAAAGCTGCAGGTTAAATATTGAATATAGGAATCTGGGGGCACCAAACAAAATGATCAGGCAAAAGGTTTAAACAAATCTCAAAAAAGCAAAGATAAGAACTCCCTTTTCACTGGCTGCATTTTTCAGGAATCATTATTGTTGAAAATATAAAACTGATTGTAAAAGGGATTTGACAAACTAGTGAAAGACAGGACACCCTGATCACCACAACACTGGCTCTAGATTTCTCCAAAGCACAGACAAAACTGAGCTTTGTCTCCTGAAGGATGAGTTTTGTACTTTTCCCCCCCTGTTCTAGGGGTCTTTCAGTCCAAAGTAGTATAGTGTCTCTGTCTTAATGTTCTTCCACCCAATTCAAAGTATTTTCAACCTTTTTAAAATAGGGAAATCTTCTGAAAAAAAAAAATCACAGCCATTAGCATTAAAAATAGAAATAAGTATAAAGCATTGATAATACAAACAGGCTATTTACTGACAGCTTGCCCCTGGCTCCTCCATTAAGAAGGCTATATGAGTTCAAAAAACTCATATGTCCTAAAATTACGAGATTTATTTAGCACTCTATTTAACCTGAAACAGCAACAAAGATTGTGAAATCACACTTTACTGTTCTGATATTTATTTTGCTTTAAATTTAATGATTGTATTAATTTTCACAGACAATTATCATTTGTTGCCTCATTTCCTCTTACACATAAATTTGCAAAACCGCTCACAGATTGCATTACTTGGTATGTTTTGACGGGTATGAAAATGAAATATTTTATCATCAAACAGTGTGACACCAATTACCAACATTTTAAGCATCAGAATTACAGAACATCCAAACTGGCAGAAATCAGCATATAGCAAACACTTCGTAACAGTAACAGCAACTGTGGTAGCAAGTGACAAAGCACAAATTACACTGAATACAGAAATAAGCCATCACTGACCTTCCAAATATAGGGTTTAGCTGCTTGGGGATGTAGTTTTCCCTGTCTTTAATTTCTGTGTTGCCCAGCCTCAGCACAATGTAGGGATCTGACTTGCCATCTGGATCAGCTGGGCTGAGGTTAAATGCCTGTTAAGAAGAAAAATTGTGTCCTCAAGAAGTTTGCGTAAATACAGCATGGTCCCTGCACAGGACTATGGTTTTCCTGCCCAGTCATGGGTGATCTGGAAGTCCACGGGCTTTGCTTGCCTCATGTAATGTAAAATTTGGCCTACAAAAAAAGTTTTGTAGGCTTCTAGGAAAAGATGATCTGGAGGAGAAGAGAGTTTGCAAAGCTGGAAGTGCTGTCCCATCACTAAGATAGAAAAAGCTGAGCGGGAGAGGCAATACTGAGGAAGAAGCTGGTGCACAAGTGCAGGTAGGATTCAGGAAAGAATTACCTACAAATATTGTTCCAGATCCTTGAACACTGCAAACCAATTCTTTATAGAATCTCAGAATTGTTAAAGTCTGAAAAGACCTCTAAGTCTTTATATTTGTTCAGGAAGTAAACCAATCTCTTCATATTTTGTTGCCATAGCCTCTCTGCATGCCATCTTTCTGTCTTAGATTACCTGCAACTCTCTTGTTTCTCTGAAATACCAGTTCATTCTACCCATTTTACCTCTCACACCATTCTCTCTCATCTTGTCCTCTGTATTTCTACCTTTATTGACCCCAAAATTTATTCACAACATGTAGAACTTTGATAGTATGCTATTCATAGCCCCCCAAAAATATGCTATCATTTCCTCCTTACTGAGGTTTTGTTTAAATGTGTGTTATTTTGAAACAACTCTACTGATTAAAACTGGCTGCATTTGCATATTGTGGCTGGAAAAGGTTGTCTATACTATGTTAGTTATTTATCCAGCTGTTTTAGTTTGAACAAGTAAAGGGATTCTCCAGTCTTGCAGAAATCTCCAGAGTTCTTGTGAGGAATATATATAACATTTTCTACTCTGAACACCCATTTCTACAGTATGAAACATTGGCTGAAATATGACCAGAAAAAAACCAAACCTCATGGATGAGGCTTTTCAGAAGCTTCACTGCGAAGACAATAGAAGCAAACAGAGTTGAAAAGAAACACCCAAGTTATTTCAAGGTTAAAAGACCATCTGTCTACTTACTGCCACAATATAAACCCTGATGAGCACTTTGACAGAGTGGTTTGGGGGTATCCCTTGCAGGATGCGGGGCTGCCCTCCATCCAGCAAGCTGCCATCCTCAGGACTTGGGTATATGCAGAAGGAGCCCTGGAAATGCATTGCCTTTTATCTCCCTTGAAAACAGATCAAGTGCAATACAAAATACAAAACCAATCCTTTGAATGAAAAAATCATCATTCATGCAACTGATTTTGTTGTAACCCTCACAGGGAACCCAACCTGCAGTGCACTAAACATCAGCTTTTAAAACATCTTTTCTCTACAACATGGTACTATCACATCTAGAGGTTTACAAGAACTACCTGCCTATTGACTATTTTTAACTAATACCTGTAGGTGTTCTAAATCCAGTTTTCATATAATTCATATTTTTAAAATAATATATTGACCTTAACTGTATATTGGCAAATTAATAATTCCATTGGGTAAGTTTCATAACAGTGTGACAGGAATCCAGCTGTATTTTTGCAGCCACGATACAACTCGTATGAATCAATATTGACTCATGTTTCTGAGTAGCTCATACTGCCTGAAAGCAACTAACAACTCATTTAAGCAGAAATTTGCATTGCAAACTAATTGAGATATCAATGAGTTTAATCAGTTCCTCTAAACTACAAAGTGCTTGAAATCCTGATAGCATTACTCAGGCTTTGAACTTTTCAGATTGCCTGATGGAGCCCTGGATCAGGCTGTAGCTGTGAGGCCCTACACTTAAATTACACAAAATTACGTACAAGGTTCTGTAACTGATACTGTAGAAACAAAGTTGCATTAGTGAAATCTGGACTACATAATATATCTCTTCTTCCTCTTCTGTAATTTCAAACTCCTTGTAATTCCTTATTTCAAAACAGAAGTGAACACCTGGTGCTGGATGCTGGTTTTTTCTATCAGGTAATGGGAAAGGAAAAAAATTAACACTAAACAAAATAAAACTAATTCTATTTACAACAGACTATCAATGTCTATTTCTTTCATCCCTGGCATACCTGAAATATCTGAAGTCTCTAAATTATTACCCATTTAATCAACATCAACTAAATTGGTGTTTCCGCCCGGGTTACAAACCCAACCCGCGACAAAAGCTTACCTTAAATTTTCCTATTATTCTGTCTTCAGTGTCAGCATGAACTTCATCATTAGATTTTCCTCTTAAGAGCTGGAAAGTTTTCACCCAGTCTTCAAAGTTATTAAATTCACTCTCCAAGTCTCCTTCATAAATCTTTGAAAACAAAAGAAGGCTTATATTTTGTCATGCAGTGAATACATTTATAGCAACTTTTTTATTAGAGAGTGAATAGAAATTCATTTTGACCCAAAATGCAGACTTTAATAAAAACCAAGGTTTTGCAAAAGTCCTTGAGGAAAAGAGTTAATTCCCTATTTAAAACAGGACCAGTTTTGTCCTCAACCAAAGTCTTTCCCAACTATTGAAATAGCACATTAATGCAACAGGTGGAAGCAACTCTGGAGGGGCCAAAATGAACATTTGTAAGCACTGGTGTGAGTGAAAAAGTGCAGATGTGTTGCTCTTTGCTTCTGTTTCTTTGCTGCATCGTGCCTTTGTTGCATTGACCCATTCTGCTACGTTAATGTGTCAGAACTTGAGAGCAAAGCAGACAATAATAAAGTGCTGTGGGGACAGAGCTTTAGGATAGCTCAAAAGACCAAACCATTTTTCAAAGAACATGTTTTTTCAATACTCTCTCCCAATTTTTCAAGTGTTATTCAGTGTGAAACAGAAGGGCCTATATAACTGCCATCTCTAAAAAAATGGAAACAGCAGTTTCAAATTCCCATTTACTCAGCTACAATCTAATCCAAACAGTCCTAATCTTTTCAAACCTCTCATCTCTCCAGACAGTTTGCACAACCCATATAGTTTTCTTTGAATTCCTTCTATCATTACCCAACCAAATCTAATGTGAGCCGAATATTATTTCCCATCAGGGAGGGTGCACTAGCCATCACAGCAATGCTTTCCATCTCTTTTTTTAAGACATTCTTAATAGGCCCAAATATTTCTAACATGAAATTTTGGATTTCTAACTACAGTGTTTTACATGCAAACAACAAAACTGGATTTCACAGAAGTCTCTCTGAGTTTGTCTACACCAATGAATTCTATGTCTAAGACCAAGTTTGCCTCATGCACCCTATGAGACCCTGTGTTCCTCTGTGTCCCTTGTGCTGGAGGGCATTATGACTATAATTTAGTGTGTTTTATTCATTTTAAGGTGAAATATATGTAAGGGGGGTTTGTCAAACTTAGCTGCTGATGTCAAACTTTGGAGAGACAGTGAATAACAACAGCCTTACCTCAGCCTTATTTTTCTCTTACCTGCAGTGTTGCTAGGTTTGGAGTTTCTTTCTGTATCCTTTTCAATGTCTTATCCTTCTTCTTCCTGTCTGGCTCATCCTCTATGATCAACGCTATGTGGTCAGATGTCTGCTTATCTGCAGAAATTTAATGACATCATGTACGTTTTAGTAAGCAAAGCATATAAAATGCTTCAGAGAAGGATGCAAATATACATTTTTGAAGAGTCTCCTTGCTCTTTCTCTATTTATTCCTCTACTGCCAGACACAGGAATCTTCTCTATTACCACTGGTCCTCTCAGGAAGAGAGGTGGCAATTTATGCTCTCTGTGGCTGCCGGTCTTCATAATGAGCTTGTTTGACCAAGAGTGATGGTGTCCTGTATGACTCCCTCCCTGATGCCACCTCCCAGACCACCCTTTTCCTCCTTCTCTGACTCCTCCCCAATGCAAATAAACAGATCTTAACAGCTTTCACATAAAATTTAAGGTTTATTTAAAACTGAAAGCTGTTACTTAGGCTGTCAGATATTTAGCTGTTATTTAGATTTCAGGGTGACCCATGTCCTTCTCTGCTTAAAGGTATCACAAAATAGGGTGTATCTCACCTGGTCAAAGCTGAGAAGTGTGAGAAATGGGAGGAGGTAGATCAGACTAAAGTCAGATTCCAAACACTGAGAGGGGATTTCCCAACAAAAAGAGGGTGAGCCATCAAAAGTTACACTGAGATGGTTCAGTTCTTCAGCTGAAATCTGGATTTTAAGTTCACTTTACTTTCATTTTTTGAGTAGATCATGTGTGTTTGACAGCAATAAATATTTAGAGATACATATTTCATGTCAGAGATGTCCTGTATGTATAATGCTTACCATCACAGGTGAAAATTTGTAACAAAAATGATCAGGAGAGAATTTAAAAGGTCTGAAGTAATCAGTCAGAACCAATACACCACAACTGCCTGAATAGTCTGTGGGTGGATGTCACAACTGTAAATGAACATCATATCCTTGTAGAACATTTTCTGTGTAAATATTACCTCTATTTGGACAAAGGAGCTTCACTCAGAAACTGATCTCCTCCTCATCTCTCAGCAGCCCTGATGATCACTGAAGTACCATTATCTGCTATTTCCAGAATGATATCATGTGATATTTAGGTCATGTCTTCCATTCAGAGCAATTTCAACACCCCCTTTAAACCTTTAAATCACCTCAGTCACTGGTGGAGTGCGGTCAGCTCTGGCATTAAAAGGTGATTAATTTCATTCTGAATAGCAGCTCTGTGTAAACATCAAATATTTGTTTACTTTTCCAGCCTTCTCAAGCAGTCATATTTGTCCAAAAATAAAATTTTCTAGAGTTCAGTTTGATTGTGGGAGGACCTGTTGAGCCACGGAATATATATGTATGGAGACATATATACATATGCACACAGAGCCTATTTCTGGCCAATTTTTTTAGGTTCTTGTGAAAAAAAAATTTTCATCGGACCTGAGCTAGATAAAGCTTTCCAGCTATGGAAATAACACACGTGACTACAAGTCTCCTAGCAGAAGCTGTTCCTGCATCACTGATCCTGAACTGGATTAAAAATTGAGAGGAGCTTCTTTTTCTGAACCTGTTACAAATGCAGCCTAAGATCAGGATAATCTCTATCTTGTATCCTTTAGGACTTTAACTTTGCTAATCTTTGTGCACAATATTTGAGTGACGGGAAATTCATGTTAACTCAACACTGGCTCTGAAGTTTTAACCTACCCATCGTCTGATCAGCTGTAGAGGAAAGAGCCCAGTACACCAACAGTACTCTGGTACCAAACATTAATTGTTGCCAGTAAAATAGTAGAGAAGCGATACTAGAGAAAGTATTAGTAGTGCAAAATAATAGAAAAAATGCAAATAATTTACTTACTGTCTTCAGGTTTTTCTTCATTGGAAAAAATTCCTTTTGCCTTTCAAAAGAAAAACACGATGGACAAGCTCCTCATTATGAGTGTAATACCAAAAAGGAATCATTCAGCAGTAAATCTACTTTTACAACATTGCTCATTCATAAGAGTTTTGAAAATGCTGAGTGACTCACCTTTTGCATTTTGAACACAGAAGCATAGTATTTTGACCACCAGTCAATAACATTTTCAGCTGATTCATCTGCAATCGTTCTTTTTCTTCTCTTTGTTGACCGTCGGATGGATTTTTTCCTATCCTACCAAATGATGGCAAAAGTACTAGAACTGATTAAAACTAATCACCTGACTCATGACATTAAGCATGAACAGATGTATACACAGAAAATTTCAGCCTCCAAGAGTTAAATAAAATGCAATATGAATTTCTGTCTCTGTCTTTTATTCCAAGATACTTCATTGTGATCATCACATTATTAAAGCTATCTCTGTTT